>NC_080672.1:212913737-213213737 GCF_030247195.1 Topomyia yanbarensis | reverse complement strand
TTTCGAGTTGCTTTTTCGTTGGTCGCATGGTTTTCCTAAAAATACCATATATGGAAAGGCGTTGTTTTAGTACAACATTAATTTGATAGTACAATTTTTAACAGTAATATAAATGACCAAAGTCCTGCATATTAAATTTCAGGTATAATATCTATCGCCACGTTCAAGGTGGGAAAAAGATTTCCCACAGGAGAACGAGAGAGAGCAGCATTTACAGAGCCGCCTAAAAATTAAACATGAACAAGTGTTTTTATGTTCAACTGTACTCAAGAGCACCAATTCTACACCTGTCTCTCTTTCTCTTGGGATTCGCACGAAAACGCCGAGCATGCAACCTTCGCAGATGCATATCAATAAAATCAAACCCCAACAACTTATCCTTGGGTAAGTTAGGCAAGCCTGAGCTATACGTACCTAAGCGTAATATTATTTTCAACATCCTCTCCAAGGATGCTGACTAAAGTATCCATCCTTCCCAGAGACAAATGACCTTCACAAAGGCGCCAAATGCATTCAGGTAGTAACAATGCAGAAGTGCATAACAAAATCAAATTCGCACAATTACTTCCGTTGATTACACTCAAATCAGCCAGACAAGCGTATTTTCATCATTAAAATAAATTAACAGACACACACGAGTGTCTTTTCATTAAAGCCTTCTCAGAGACGTTTGTACATTCACGCACACAAGCGTTTTTTAAATTTCTTTACGCACGCCAACGTAATAAATAGCGGTTCTTGTAGAAGCCCGCGAGTGGGGCTAATTACGCACGCGAGCGCTTCCTTTTTTTTATTAAGCCCTCTTATAGGTGTCTCCATTCACGCACACAAGCGTTTTTTAAATTGCATATGTTGACTTTAGATGCATAACAGTTTGTATAGGAGCCCGTGAGTTGGGCTAATGGACGCACACGAGCGACTTCTTCCATCCATTTCAGCAAGCAACAAAAAAAAACTATTTTCGCATGATATCAAATGAGGCGCTCAAACCTCATATGCATATCCTTTCTCGGCACGCTTTAAATCGTGCCAATTATGAATCGAATGATTTCCGTTCCCTTCATTTCGAAGGCTGATCCATCACTATGGATACCACTGTAACAGTAATAAATAACAGTTTTCATAGAGACTCGTAGCCTTGGAGAATGCTTCGAACATTGAAGATTGAAAAACTGAATTTTCGTATGACAGAAATCGAACTGAAAATTCAAATTTCGCGTACATGTCCCTTTTCGATACGCTTTAAATCGTATTTATTACGGATACCACAATCAATGAACTCATTTTTGGTATCTTTCCACATACAATATATATATATATATATATATATATATATATATATATATATATATATATATATATATATATATATATATATATATATATATATATATATATATATATATATATATATATATATATATATATATATATATATATATATATATATATATATATATATATATATATATATATATATATATATATATATATATATATATATATATATATATATATATATATATATATATATATATATATATATATATATATATATATATATATATATATATATATATATATATATATATATATATAAAGTGGGACTTGGTTGTATGAAAAAAATAAAATTTCGCTACTTTTTGGGTCCCATTTAGCTCCCGGAACAACTCTGCAAATTTTTAGTTCGGTCGGTGAAACTATATTTTTGCGCCCACGGTTTAAAGTTTACATAGGATTTCGTATGGGGAAATTTACTTTTGCAAAATAATTCTTCCAAGAGTCGCCCGTTATCTCCTAAAAATAAATAGATGACTTATTATTTTAGGAAATTTGTCAGGGAAACAAAATCTAGAAGACCACGAAACGATCTGATGCTTGTGGAAAAAGTTATTAAGCAAAAACCGATTGATGCCCTGAGGATTAATGAAAATTTCTTTTTTCATAGCATCACTGCTGCTGACGGTCGAATAATATACAAATTTTTTAACTTTCTCTTATTATGTACAAAAGAAGCCTCAATTTATCCCCCAAAACCCTTGCGAAGTGGCCAAACAGCATAAATAAATGATTTAACCACATTAAGAGAAGATCAAAACAAAATTGCATATAATTGGACAGCCAACAGCAGTGGTGCTAGAAAAAATGAATATTTTATCAATCATCAGAGCATCGATCGGTTTCTGCTTAATAACTTTTTGCTCAAGCGTCAGATCGTTTCGTGGTTTTCGAGACTCTGTTTCTTTGTTAAATTTCCCATAAAAGCCACATAACAATTTATTTTTAGGAAGCAACGGGCGACTTCCGGAGGAATTATTTTGTGAAAGTTAGTTTTTCCATACAAAATCCCATGTAAACTTTAAACAGTGGGCGCAAAAATATAGTTTCAAGGATCGAGCTAAGAATTTGCACAGTTGTTCTAGGACCCAAATGGTACCTGAAAAGTTGCTCGGAGCTGGATTCCATTTTTTGTCCCACCCTAATATATATATATATATATATATATATATATATATATATATATATATATATATATATATATATATATATATATATATATATATATATATATATATATATATATATATATATATATATATATATATATAAATATATATATATATATATATATATATATATATATATATATATATATATATATATATATATATATATATATATATATATATATATATGAAAAATCAGTTCCCAAACGCGTAGGGATTGAACGGTTTTTCCTGAAATCCGATTCTTATACTCACTTTTTGGGAGCAAGATTTGCGACATTGTCGAATCCTTTGTTCATGTTCGTCTCCATCCAGAACTCAAATGTTCTAATTTCAAAGAACGTCCGTTATCGTCCAAGAACGTCTTACAACTGACTGTGGTTTCAGACCCATTCGTCAAGACCTACTTGGTTTGTATTCTCGAACGGTGGTCTACATAACGGAACTCTTTACACTCTCGCACGCATCTCGTCATTCATGATCTATGACAACCATTTACGGATACACACTCACCTCACATTCTCTGGAGTGTTTCTGATCGCAAGACGTAGACGACACCCGACTCTTTCGTTCATTTGTAAACGATTCAACATATCAACGCGAAATTTTACCAATGTTGTACGACAGGGGACAATAAACCGAACTGTTATGATCTCCCTGATGTAGTTTTTTAGCTAGCATTGAATCAAATGATTTCCTTATTTTATATTTATTTTTTTTTTATTTAGCCTATCATATTTCCTACAGTTCTCAAACGATATAATATCCGAAGAGAGTGATAAGAGTTATAAGAAATGTCTCATCACACTGTTAGGTGGATTAAAAGCGTTTTTAATGTTAAAGTAACAACTCCTCATTGCATACTCCTACCTAAGCCTTTGTAGGTAAAAAATAGGAGGCCGGAATTAGGTTGACGATTTTTAGAGTGATTGCATAACCTTTCTACATGAGAGAGGCAAAAATGCGTCAACGTCCAAAAAAGTCAATTTTTGTAAAAAACTACAAGGGGCAGCCCTATGGGGTTGCACGAACTGTAGACGTAGGACTATACTACTTAATGTAAAATATTTATTTTCTTAGTACTTAGTGTGCGGGAAAAAACACCCGGACCGGTGAAGAAAAATCAAATTTTAGACAATATAATCACATCTCATGTATGTTTAAAAGCACTCTATTGTGCTTTAGTCCGTTCTACACTCGAATATGGCAATGTAGTCTGGGCACCTTATTATCATAATGATATTCAACGCATCGAAGCCATTCAGCGCAAATTCATTCGTTTCGCACTTCGTAGACTCCCATGGAGGGACCCACTGCACCTACCGAGCTACATAGATCGTTGTAAGCTTATTGACCTCGATCTCCTGTCTGTACGCCGAGATGTTTCGAAAGCAGTTTTCATCGCCGATTTACTGCAATCTCGAATCGACTGCTCTGAACTTCTGCTACTTTTGGACATAGACATTCATCGTCGTAGTCTTCGAACCCATCCTTTCTTTCGCATTCCGTTAGCCAGAACAAATTATGGCTATAACGGACCTTTCGTCAGTATGTGCCGTCTTTTCAATCGCTGTTCCAACGACTTCGACTTTCATTTGTCCCGTAATGCCATCAAAAAATCGTTTTTGAGTTCAACATCTTGTTAGTTGTAGTCTAGTAATAGTTCATAGTTATTAAGATTTGCTGTTAGCTTTAATTGTAGTTATAAGTGTTGAATTGTATCATTTGGATATTTGTTATCTGTTGATATAAAAGATGAGGAGGTTTTATACCTGCTGGAGTTAAAGCTAAATTCAGCTCCAGCGGGCTTTTCCCTGCTCCCAAATAAATAAATTAATAAATAAATAAATATAGATCAAACTTTCTAGTTGCTCTCAAACAGATCCTAAAAGCTCAAACACCCTTGGATAACCCTAAGTTTGTAGAAGTGTTTCGATGCCACAGGATTGTAAAATGGTTAATATTACGTCGTGAAAATTAAATTCTTCCGTGACATTTTTTTGCCTGCAAAATGCCCTGTGTGTATGCAAAGCTCATGATTTGTTGGGATATTAGCATTGATCGGAAAAATGCTTTCCAACGCTGCGCATTGCATACATACAGGACATTTTGCAAGTCACCAGAAGCTGTTCATTTTACCACCGCCACATGTTCAATTTACTCACTCGCTATAAACATGTCTCATTTTTGGACATGGTTAGAAATCAAGAATCATGTTTGAAAAAATGTGTTTATGACGAAGTATTTTTACCAGATATGTACAAAACATGTCTAATAAGAAACATATAAGGTGATTGTAATATCTCATTCACTTATTAGTTAGAAAATAATGACTTTGCTTAACATGTTCATTTTACCGCCAGTTCCCCTACCTACCAACACATTCGCCCCAAACATTGAACCCAAGCGCACAATGCAAAATGAGTCAACGCTGATGATGATGGGTAGAGCGAAAGAGACAACTAGTACCACCACGACACTATTAGCGCATTTCACCAAAATTCAACGCGGCCATTCCCGATTGAAAGGAACGGCCGCGCTTAGCCCATCTGTCATAATATCGTGATTTTGCATAGCGAAGGGCAGAATGATAACACATTTTGTTCCAAAAAACAGCACTGCGTTATGTAACACTTTGTGCAGGTTGATTATACCAGTTACAAGTGGGGCCAAATTCAAGATCCGTAAAATTCCTTTTAAATTGCAGAATTGATAAAATTGCTTAGATGAGCTAAACTAATTAATCAAATCCTATTTTAAAAACTGTCCTTGCGTTTAAACCAAAATGGGAAGCTTATTACTACCACTACATTACTTAATTTCAAGCGCAAATAGCAAATACATGTGCTAGTTAAATAAAAAATTTACTGGCAACATTACAGCGGCATTTAGGGAGCAGTTGGAGCGGTCGCCTGTTGGACGACACAGGGTAGCGTCCCTCCACAGCCAGTGTAACGGACTTCTAACTCAGCTACACTGGCTGTAAAAAACACAGCGCAGTGATCTGCTTCGCCAGCCGTTCAACAGGGAACTGAGCGTGTCCGTTCTTTAAATAGTCGATGATGACGTCATTCATAGAAGCGTAGCGCGCTAGGTATACCAATCTGTCGTACAGGGCATGGGAAGCGCTATCTTCTGTGTGTTAATGCGCGATATTTTAACAAAGTTGTATATTATTTAATTTTTTAATGCTATGATATCAAAAAATCTTTGCGTTTATCTATTGTACATATATATTGTACTGAGCCAAAAAAAATCAATTTTTTTTTGAATCGATCTGAAGTTTATACTTTACTCAAATTTCCAACGCGACTGAGAACTAAGAAATCAACGCTTTTTCGTGAAAAAAGCGATACTAGCAATGACACCATTCAAAGAAAATCAACAGTGAATATTTCCAGACTTGGTTTTATTTCCTATTTAAGAACTATTGTGTTTTTTACATCCTAGATTGCATGATTCAGTGACCGAAACCCAAAACTTCATGAAGTATTTGAAATTATTAAATTAAAATTTGTGTTTGCTATTGAAATTGATAAAATGATAGTATATATAGTATATAGCCCCTTCGGCGATTGTTTACTTTTTCGGTCTCACGTATCAGCATTGAAGTATCGCCCTTACGTTTTTTTAAAAATACCAATTTACAATTGGTGGGGTTTTGGTGAAAATCGATCATACTGTCCAAACGGCATAATTCCGAAACCGCAATTCTTGAAGTTTTAAAATTATGCAGAATTAATTTTTCAAAAAATAGTAACAGAGTTCGTGTCTTTAGCGAATTTGTTGAGACTTTATTGTAGTCATGAACATTAACCTGAGAAAATTCACCATAAATACTTCTTGGACGATATGCCGTCAAAATTATTTTATCAAATGATGCGCTGTTTAACGTTTGTAAAACTCATCGAAGATACTAAACCTCCGAAATTGGCGGTTTCAAAATGATGCTATCTTGACCTTAAATTACTGTTTTTCAACATTTGACCTATACATATAATTGGTCAAACAAAAAAAATCAAATGCTTATCAAAATCGATCAGAACCTGCTAGAGTCGAATGGAAATCGTCATTTTTCATAAATTTCTCTCTACATTCGGAAAGTGTTATCCTCGTTATTAATCATATTACGTTTTCGTCTCAATTCGACGCATTCCCAAAATAAAAAAAACCCTGTTTTAATCCACCTAGTGGTGTAATTGTGCTTTTCTCATTTGTCCAGACTACGATTCCATGGCTGGTTATGTTCAATACAATGGAGGAAATGAATACTACATGTACAGTACGATTTGCACATACGTACAATGGATCGACAGCCACTTGAGATACTATGTGACACTGAAACATCGCTTGACCGCCGCTGGTTTCAAGCGATGTTTCAGTATCACATAGTAAGATCCGGGAGGTCCGGATCCTGCCAAAAATTTTCAACTTGTTCAGAAATTTTAAACTAGTTTTAATTTTAAAGTAGCAACCCCCCACTGCATACTCCGGTATGATTGACGATTTTTAGAGCGATTGCATAACCTTTCTATATGACAAAGGCAAAAATGTACCAAACTCCAAAAAAATCAATTTTTGTCGACCATTATTCTTTTCGAGTTTAAATCAAATCTCAATGTTTTATGCATTTTAAAGTCATTTCGCATCAAAAATACAAATTTGATTTTAAAAATTTTTCATTTCAGTTTATATCGGAATTTGCTGTGTGATTGCACTCTTCAACTCCGGAACCGGAAGTCCAATCAATAAAAAATTCAATAGCAGCCGATGGGAATGTTGTACCGTTCATTTGAGACTAACTTTGTGCAAATCGTTCCAGCCATCTCTGAGAAACAGAGGTCACATTTTTTTTCCACATACACACATACACACACATACATTCGCGAAGAAAGCCAAGGACAGAGGCGAGGCCTTGTGGTTGAAAATCGACAAGGACAAATATGCCGATGCCCTAAAGTCGATGAAGGCGGCCGAAAGCCTTTCGGCCCTTGGGCAAGATGTGCGTAGCGTGAGACGCACCAACACGGGAGAAATGCTTCTGGTGCTGAAGCGAGGCGCACAATCTAGTGCGGTATACAAGGCCTTGGCCCAAGAGGTCCTTGGTGAGGGCGCCCAAGTCAGGTCGCTAGGGGCGGAAATGACTCTCCAGTGCAAGCACTTGGACGAGTTCACGACCGCAGAAGACGTCGTCGCAGCCGTTAAGGAGCATTGCGACGTCACAATCGAGCGGGCCTCTGTGCGATTGAGAGATGGACCCTCTGGCACCCAAGTAGCCTACCTCAGGCTACTGAAGGCGGATGCCAAAAAGGTAACCGAAAAAGGGAAGCTGCAGATCGGCTGGTCGGTATGCCCTATTAGCATACCCCAGCCGCCTTCAGTGGATAGGTGCTATCGGTGCCTTGAGTCCGGCCACAAAGCCTACGAGTGCAAGAACATAGACAGGAGCAAACTATGCCGTCGCTGCGGCGAGGAGGGGCATAAGGAGCGGGGCACTAAGGCGTACAAGTGCCTTATCTGCACCGCTAAGAAGCAAGCCCATAAACATGCTATGGGCGGACCTTCGTGTCCCTTCGGTGAGTTAAATAAGAAGAAGCCGTGAACGTCACACAGCTAAATCTTAACCATTGTGCAGCAGCCCAACAGCTGCTGTGGCAGTCGGTCTCGGAGTCGAGGACAGATGTCGCCCTCTTATCAGACCCGTACCGCATCCCTGCCGGCAACGGCAATTGGGTGTCGGACGGGTCTGGAAAGGTGGCAATCTGTACAACGGGACGGTTCCCGGTTCAAGAGGTAATACACCCCTCCGCCGAGCGTGTGGCGATTGCCAAGATCAATGGTGTGTTCTATTGCAGCTGCTACGCCCCACCAAGGTGGCCAATAGAACAGTTCTACCAGATGATCGACAGGCTCTCGTCGGATCTAGTAGGCCGGTAACCGGTAGTCATAGCGGGAGACTTTAACGCTTGGGCAGTGGAGTGGGGCAGCCGCTGTACAAATAGCAGGGGTCAAGCGCTAATGGAAGCGCTTGCGAAACTCGATACTGTGCTAGCTAATAATGGCTCCGCTAGTACATTCCGTAGAAACGGAGTGGAGGCGTGGATTGACGTAACATTTGCCAGCCCGAGTCTGGCTCCAGGCATGGAATGGAAGGTAGACGAAGGCTACACCCATAGCGATCATTTAGCAATCCGCTTTAAGATCAACTATGGTGTGCAGCATCCGAGGGCGGGAGAACCCTGTCAGGTACGCGGGTGGAAGTCCAATCACTTCGACAGCGAAGCTTTCACCGCGGCCCTGGGACTGGAGGCCAACACCGACAGTCTAAGCGGAGATGCGCTGGTAGCTGTTCTATCGCGCGCGTGCGACGCCACTTTGCCGAGAAAAACACTGCCAAGAAACGGCAGATGCCCGGTATACTGGTGGAGTGCCGAGATTGCAGCTCTACGGTCAGCCTGCCTCAGAGCTAGACGTAGGATGCAAAGGGCTCGCACCGAGGATGCAAGAGAGAACCGCCGTGAAGTGTTTCGAGCTGCGAAATTGGCCCTTAACAAGGCCATTAAAAGCAGCAAGAGAGCGTGTTTCGACAACCTGTGTGAGAGTGCCAACGCGAACCCGTGGGGTGACGCCTACAGGATTGTGATGGCCAAGACCAAAGGGGGCTCCTCACCCCCAGAACGGTCTCCGGACCGGTCGAAGTACTCTTCCCGTCTCGAGCCACAAGCCCCTGGCCACCTGCACTACGAGACAGTGCGGGCACGGCCGAAATGGTGGCTCCAGTGACGAATGAAGAACTACTCGCAGTGGCTAAATCCCTAGCAATGAACAAAGCTCCAGGGCCGGATGGAGTTCCAAACAACGCTCTCAAGGCAGCGATCATAGCGAACCCGAACATGTTCAGGCTAGCTATGCAGAGATGCCTTGACGAGTGCCGTTTCCCCGATAGATGGAAAAGGCAGAAATTGGTGCTGTTGCCGAAGCCCGGGAAGCCGCCAGGCGACCCATCGGCGTACAGACCAATCTGTCTGATCGACACGACTGGCAAACTGCTTGAGAGGATCATCCTCAACAGGCTCACCCCGTACGCGGAAGGTATGGACGGTCTGTCAAGCAACCAGTTTGACTTTCGGAAGGGTAAGTCCACAGTGGACGCTCTCAACTCAGTGATAAATACTGCCGAGATAGCGATCCAACGAAAAAGGCGAAAGCTGTTTTAAAGGGGAATAGAATAGAACTTTTAAAAAATTTACGGGGAAAAGGGGGGGGGGAGTTACCGTCAAGCTACGATATTACCAGGGGGGGGGGGGGGTATTTAGAGGTTTGTGACGAAATGCTACGATGGGGGAGGGGGTGTTAAAAATCACTCAAAAAATACTACGTCATTTATGGATCATCCCCTATATGCTATCTGATCGAGAAAAGGTTGAACTTCTTAAAGAAAATCTAAACTCAACCTACTTATTTCGATTAGCTCCCTACATGTCTTCAGTCAGAAATCTCGTAGAGTTACAATACTATTGCAAGCAGTTAGATGATGTTGATTGCAGCATACAGTTGCGGGTCCAAGAATCAAAACCCTCCCAGAACATTCCTCGATTCAATCCTCGAATTGCAGTAATGAACTATTCACCTAGAATCAATAATGGGAATAGCTTCAATGAACAATCTTACTACAAACGTAGGTTTAATAATATCAGTCCATATCCCAGCTTTTCAAACAATAACCAAAGAAGAAACCCCAAATATTCCATTCAGGAAACCTTTCATAAGAGAACCTTACCATCCGAATAGATTTTCGAGTTATAGATCAAACAATTCCGCACCAACACCGAGAGTTAGTCAATGGAACAAGGTTCATGATCAGCACAATAACAATAACGATAAGCAAGTGAATTTGAAGTACACAGGCACGGTGAAGAAACAGTACAGCAGTCAGAATGATAGTAGCAGAAGAAATAATAATGGGAACGAAGTTGTAATGAAAAAAATGAGAGTGAAAACAGACGAAGTGAAGAGAGAGGATATGTGCTGGAATTGCGGAAAAAAGGGACACATATATAGGAAATGTTATTCTAGAGTTAGAAATAGGTTTTGCGGTGGGTGTGGAATGAAAGACGTAAGCTTTCAAGAGTGTAGAAAGTGTAACTCGGGAAACGCGTGAAAGAGACTGCTGAAATGAGCCACCCAGACCCAGAGAACACACGGGCTCAAAGCTATGACTATTTTGCGAACAAAAACCTAATAATTAACGTTCCGAATGATAATCGAAATTACGCGTATGTGAATGTATATCATGAAGGGATGTTGGGATTATTAGATTCAGGTTCAGAAGTTACGGTTATTGGGAAAACGGTAGGGGAAACAATCAGCCGCATGAATTTGCAAAAATATCCTATAGATTTGAAAATTAGAACTGCAGATGGAACGCAACATGCGGTCGAATCATGTTACCACGTTTCATTTAAATACAATAACCAAATCCACGTGATTCCGACATTATATATACCATCATTGAACAATAATTTAATACTAGGAGTAGATTTTTTGAAGCGTTCAATGTAAAATTAATTGTCGATAGTCAAATAATGAATATTGAAGAGTTAGCTACGGAACATGAATTAACAGATGAACAAACAACAGCGTTAAAGCTAGCTACCAAAGAATTCCTAGTTTCATCAAACGAGTTTATAGGTAGGACAAAAATGATTGAACATAAAATAGAGATAACAGAAAATTCTCCTGTGCAAATCAATCCTTATAAATGGTCTCCTTATGTGCAGAAAGATGTAAATGTAGCTCTCGATCAATTGTTGGCATTGGGGTTGATTTCTGAAGCTGACACAGATTATTTTCAACCGATTTGTCCAATTTAGAAGAAAGATGGAGGTGTGCGAATTGTTCTTGATTGTAGAGAGCTGAATAAGAAAACAATCCGTGACCATTATCCAGTACCGTACATGAATTTTGTCTCAGTTGGTCCATGTAAATATTTGTCCACGCTCGATTTAAAGTTGGCTTATCATCAGATTCCGCTAGAAGAAAGTTCGAAACGTTATACAGGGTTCAAAGTCAATGGTCGAGGATTGGATGTTTGGAACGTCATGCCCAATGGTTTGATGAATGCGCCCATGACCTTGGCAAAGTGAATGGATAAAATTCTTGGAGTTGATTTACTGCCGCATGTTTTCGTCTACTTAGACGATATTATTATTGCGACAGAAACTTTCGAGGAACATATTAGACTGCTGAAGGAAGTAGCGCAGAGGTTAAGAAAGGCAAACTTAAGTATTAGTCTGGAAAAATCGCATTTTTGTAGGAAGGAAGTAAAATACTTAGGGTTTATTCTGAACCAAGATGGATTTTCAGTGAGTGATGATAAAATAGAAGCTGTGGTGAATTTCAAAACTCCGAAAACTCAACGAGACGTTCGGGTTGTCAATTTTTATCGACGATTTATACCAAATTGTTCTCAATTAACAGCTCCTCTCACTGATATGCTGAAGACAGGTAAAGCTTTTCAATGGACAAAAAACGCAAACGAAGCTTTTCTTCAAATTAAATCGGTGCTTTCTTCTGCACCAATTTTGAGCAACCCTAGGTTCGATCAGCAATTTGTTCTTGAAACTGATGCGTCCGATTATGCGATGGGCGCAGTTTTGTATCAAGAAGTTGAGGGAGAGACAAAAGTTATAGATTATCATTCAGCCAAGTTCACGTCAGCAGAAAGAAAATATGCAGCAACAGAAATAGAGTGTTTGGCAGTATTGAATTGGCATTAGAGCATTTTAGAGGTTATATTCAAGGTGTTCATGTTACTGTTCGAACAGATTTTCAGGCATTAACATTCTTGAAAAATCTTAAATGTGAGGGTAGTAAACGATTAGCACGCTGGAATCTTCTATTAGCGGCATATGACATAACATTAGAACATAGAAAGGGTATCATGAATGTTGTACCCGATTGGTTGTCCAGACCAGTTGAAACAGTTTCGATTTTGTCATCCTGGTATACAAAGCTAAAATCAGCTATCGAATTAGACCCTGAATGTTACCCTGATTTCCGTATCATAGATGGGAAAGTATACAAATATGCTATGAGTGAAGCGGAACTAGTAGATCATTCTTATGATTGGAAGGAACTGATTCCTGATGAAAGAAGGAAAATTATTTTGAAGGAGGCGCATGATGATTCAGCTCATTTAGGTGTGGAGAAAACATTAGAGAAGATAAAATTACGCTTTTATTGGCCAAGAATGAAACAAGACGTAATAGAATACATCAAAGGTTGCAAAAGCTGTAAAGCCTCCAAACCTGTAACAACAGGGAATAGGCCCACTATGGGGAATCCAAAGCAAAGTGAATATCCTTTTCAACATATATCGGTTGATTATATAATGGTCCCGCTCAATTTCTGGGTTCAGGCATATTCTAGTAGTAGCATGTTGGTTCAGTAAATTTTGCTTCCTACATCCGGTGAGAGAGATCAACGCAAAAGACCTTTGTCGGTTCATTGAGAGATATTTTCAGAAGATTTTCTGTGAGCGAAATTTTAATCTCCCACAATGCAACAGTGTTTGTTGGGAAAGCTTTTAAAGAACTTTTGGCCAAATACCAAGTTGAACACTTTCTTTCTGCTAGTTATCATCCTCAAAATAACCCTTGCGAAAGATGCAATAGGGTAATTAATGCGGCGTTACGATGTTATGCGGGAGATGACCAAAGAAAATGGGAGGAAGCTTTACCAGTTATTGAACACGCGATAAACACAAGTAAACATTCCTCAACAAAATTCACTCCGTACTTCGTGGTATTCGGGAGAGAACATGTAATATCGGGAGAAGAATATGCAATGAAGAGAAGGTTTGATGCGAAAGGAGTGCAACTAGAGAAAAGACCAGAATTAGATAAAAAATTGAAGAATATTGCGAGACAAAATATGGCAAAAGCTTTCCAAGAATACTCAAACTCATATAATCTTAGAAGTTCGAAAAGGGATTTGGATTACAAAGAAGGGGATATCGTTTGGAGGGATTCATTTCTCCAAAGCAATGCAGCGAACAACTTTAGTGCAAAGATTGGTCCCAAGTACATTGAATGCAAAATATCCAAAGTAATGGGAAATAATACATATGAATTGAAGAATTTGAATGGGAAACGGTTAGGAATCTTTAGCTCAAAAAATTTTCATAGATATGTTAGAATTAGTGGAAAAAAAGAAAAAAAAATGGTGAATACATATAAAAAAAAAAAAAATTAAAATGATTGGAAAAACCTGTTTTAATCCACCTAGCGGTGCAATTGTGCCTTTCTCATTTCTCTAAACTATGGCACGGATGCTTTTTATGTTCAACATAATTGTGGAAATGTCCATTACATTCTTAGTACACTTTGCACTTATACACAATGGCATGCCAGCCACGAACTTGATGAGCTACGTGTCGACGGTGAAACACTTGAAACAAAAAAATATCATACTCCATTAGCCTAATCAGCATTAGATCAATGTTATCTGCTTGCTAACTCATTTTGTCATGCGGGGATGGGTATGTGAGGAGGGCGAAAGTCCCATGAACGAACGACTCCCCAGCTTAAATTGGTATGCTTTGTAATATAGTGGTGGTTTAAAGATGATGGGGTTGAAAGGGAGGGGTATGAGGTGGTGGTCTGAGGGGTGATTTAAGGAGATTTTTAAAGGAGGGGAGTGAACAGTAGAGCGGGGGTGTAACCCCTCTCCGTAAACCATCAACTACGCCCCTGTTAAAATCGAGAAACCTTATGCGAGTGGAAAAAAAAAATTAGGTTGGATTAGGTTGACGTTTTTCAGAGTGATTGCATAACCTTTCTATATGAGAAAGACAAAAATGTGCAAAATCCAAAAAAGTGAATCTTCGTCAAGTTTTTGTCGTGTTTGCATCAAATCTCGACGTTTTATGCACCTTGAATACATTTAGCATCAAAAATAAAAATTCTATTTTTAATTTTTCCTATAGTTTTTATGAGAAATTTCTGTGTGGCGATCGATCCAAAATTCAATAGCAGCCGATGGGAAGGTTGCACCTTTCATTTGAGACTAAGTTTGGGCAAATCGGTCCAGCCATCTCTGAGAAAAATGAGTGACATTATTTGACACATACGCACATACATACACACACACATACACACACACATACACACACATACATACACACATACACACACACACATACAGACTTTTTCCGATCTCGACGAACTGAGTCGAATGGGATATGACACTCGGCCCATCGGGCCGGGATTAGGTTGACGTTTTTCAGAGTGATTGCATAACCTTTCTATATGAGAATGGCAAAAATAGTGGCAAAATGGAACTTACGGCAACACGAAGCTTTAAAATGAGTCAATATCAATGATAGAATCAGACAGAAAACTAACGGGATGTTCAATATTGGATGCGAATAATTTCCTGTAGTATTATGGGTAAAAATTAGAGGATTCCTAAAAATAAAAAGACATTAAAAAAATGTATCTCGCGAATAATGAAGAAAAGCATTATTTCTCAATGGATCATTGGGTAGAAAGAAGATACTAGATTTGGGAGATTAAAAGGGATCTTGAAGTTTATGTGTTTATGTACAAATTTGGTTGACGAATCGGATTTGGCGATTTATCATTAATATGGTTTTGAAATGAAGAAAGCACATAGAATCATGGAGTTTAGGAAAGAAGGAGAAGAAATATGATGTGGAAGAGAGAGAATTGGATCATTTTGAGGTTAGGGCGATTCCTTCTGTTCCATCCGTCACAGAATATACTGTTTCCCCTTTGCGCAACGGTAATTGAGCGGTGTCGCACTGCACTGTTCATGTATCAGCGTAGCTGTATTAATGTATTGATGTATTAATAATGATGTGACTTATTTCCTTCCTGCTAGCATATAAATTTGCGCTGCAAAGCAGTAACATCATCAGTTCAATTTCAACCACGAAGCAGCAGCAACCTAATAAAAGAGTAAATTTAGTGCCATCGAAACAAGGTTTTTCATTTAGTTTTTATACGCCACCAGTCAGCGTCATTTGTTCGAGCATCGCCGGAACGGTCCTCAAGTGGCCATTGCGATTGCTCTCAAACATACAGTCCACCCGGAAGGAAAAAGAATCCCAGCTGAAGTCCGCGAAGAACCCAGAGAATTTTATAACGTGACTCAGCCCTCCACGTTCCACTAACGTTCCAAGGCACAAATCCCCGACTATGTACGGGGAACGTGCCATTTGAGCCAATATATTCTGATTCCTGAACGTTCCTCAAGTCGGAACATCTATGGTCCTCCGAGCCGGATGAAGATCAAGCCGCCGGATCGAGCCATCAAGTAGCCGCTTCGACGCCAAACGAAATCGTAAGGATTAAAATTTTTCCACCTGTGTTGCTGCATTTCATTCGTTCGGTGTGAGCCAACGCAGAACGTGTTCAATCCTGTTCGATCGCGACCAGAGCGTCGCTCGCGCAAGAAGGAAAAACAAGCAACGCGCGTACGTGTTTAATCCTGTTCAATAGCCGTTGCGCGTGTGAGAAGGAAGCCAAAACGTGTCCGTGCATGTTCAAATTTGTTAGCCGCACATGTTTTAAGAACAATGCCAGTCGGACACTCACCGCCCATACCTTTAGTGAATCCTGAAGATGAAAATGTGATTCCACCGTTACCATCACCCACACAAAGTGAAAGTGAATCTTTTCGTGGTTTTCAGGATTCGGAAATAGTAGCTGATGCCGCCACCACGAAGGAACTGACCGGACTTTTCCGACAGCGAAGCCAGGTACACCGCAACTTGGTGCGGTTACATTCGACTTTCCGAGACGTTCGGCATTTCGAATTGGCCCAGCTTAACGTTATGAGCAGCAAACTTGCCAATGCTTATGCCGAGTTTAACAGCATCCAAAACCGCATAATGGCGCTCGTTCCGGATGAAAAAGTGGCAGAACAGGAAAGAGCCTGCGACGCTTTTGAAGATCTGCATGATTACCTCTCCACGGCAATTGAAGGAATAATAATCCAGATGAAAAATGATGCTATTCTGCCACCCACCGCACCGCAAGTTGTAATTCAACAGCAACCATTGAAGGCACCGATTCCTACCTTCGATGGGATGTATGCAAATTGGCCAAAATTCAAAGCGGTTTTCCAGGACCTAATGGCCAACTCAGCAGACACCGATGCAATAAAATTGTACCACCTGGACAAGGCTCTTGTGGGTGCGGCGGCTGGAGTTTTGGATGAAAACATCATCAGCGCTGGTAACTATCAGCAAGCATGGGCTGTGCTGACAGAGCGATACGTAAATCAACGTGTTATCGTCGAGTCACACATAAGAGGATTGCTCCAACTCAAAAGGATGTCAGGTGAGTCGTATAAGGATTTGCGAGCCCTTTTAGATGAGTCTGCACGTCACGTAGAAAGCCTCCGGTATTTGAATCAGCAGCTCATCGGCATTTCGGAGCACATGGTTGTTTACACCATTACGAATGCACTGGACAAAGCGACGCGCAAGGCTTGGGAATCAACTCTTAAACGAGGTGGATTTTGGAAAACTGCGAGACTTCTACACCAGTTGCACCGACGCCAGTCCCCAAATCGAAGTTCGTCACAGTAGTACCGAAGGCATCAATCCAGAAGAGTTACGCTACTACGAAGGTCAACACGAATCAGGCAGAAATGTGTGAGCTTTGTGGTGGTGCACATTTCAACTACCAGTGTGCCACGTTGAAGAACTTGAATGCATCCCAGAAGAGTGAGAAGATTCGAGCAGCGGGTGCATGTTTCAACTGCCTGCGCAAAGGCCATCGATCGAACAGATGTCCATCCAACAACAGCTGCAGAAAGTGTCAGAAGCTTCATCACACTATACTCCACGATGATAGTGCCAAAGGGTGCAGCCAGGATGGACGTACGAAGGTACCCACTCAGCAGGTACCAGAATCGGCTAACGTTGCGACTCCAGTTCCTGTTTTGAATTCGAGCACTGCTCCTAAAGAAGATCCACCAGTTTCGACAGCCTGTTCATGCAACTATGGGCAGTCATCAAAGAAAGTGCTGTTACTAACTGCAATAGTACACGCCATTGATCGACATAATCAGCCACATGAGTGCCGTGTGTTGCTCGACAGCGGTTCTCAAGTAAATTTCGTGTCCGAGAAAATGGCAGACATCCTTGGGTTCCCGAAGAAACGAGCCAATGTTGCAATTACCGGCATAAACACCTTGAAAACGCTTGCTCGAGACAAGGTTTTCGTAAAATTCTGTTCCCGTTATGAAGATTTGCATGCCAACATCGAATGTTTGGTTACACCAAAGGTGACGGGCACAATTCCATCTGTCAAGATTGACGTCACCGAATGGAACATCCCCCAAGGGATTCATTTGGCCGATCCTGAGTTCCATAAGCCTGAGAAGATCGACATGCTAGTCGGAGCTGAGCTGTTCTTCGACTTGCTGAAGCCAGGTTGTCTTACTCTCGCCGACAACTTGCCACAATAGCGAGACACTCACCTTGGATGGGTGGTCGCCGGAGTGATAAACGATGCCATCGTATCCAACGTAGCCATTCAACAATCGAATGTCGCATCCATCGCCCGTGTGGAAAAGTTGATGCACCAGTTCTGGAGCGTTGAAGAAGTTCCCGATGTTACGTCGCTGTCTGTAGAAGAGCAGTCATGTGAAACACATTTCCTTTCCACTCACAATCGCAATCCAAATGGACGATTTGTCGTTAGCCTACCTCTGAAGGAAAATGTTAACCAGATTGATGATTGTCGTGCCTTAGCTTTGAAACGATTCCTGATGCTTGAAAAACGGCTGCAGCGTGACGCCGAGCTTCGATCCCAGTATGTTGATTTCATTCGCGAGTACGAGGCTCTTGGACATTGTCACGAAGTGAAGGAGTCCAATGATCAATCCAATCGGGCAATGTACTGTATGCCACACCACGCCGTTCTTCGACCACATAGCTCCAGCACCAAGTGTCGTGTGGTGTTCGACGCAAGCGTCAAGTCATCGTCACCAAAGCTATCGCTCAACGAAGTACTCAAGGTTGGTCCCATTGTTCAGAGGGATCTGTTTTCCATCATGCTGAGTTTCCGGAAGCATGCTGTTGTCTTTTCGGCGGACATAACAAAAATGTATCGGCAAATACTTGTGGCCCCGGAAGACACGTGCTACCAGAGAATATTTTGGAGAGAGCAGCCAACTCAACCGCTACGTGTTTTAGAATTGGATACTGTTACGTACGGTACAGCATCCGCTCCATATCAAGCCACCCGATGTTTGCTCCAGCTCGCCGAAGATGAGTCAGCAGACTTTCCCATTGGTGCTCGTATCGTAAAGGAGGATTGTTACATCGACGACGTGTTATCTGGTGCGGATACCATCGAGGAAGCCATTGAATGCCATCGCCAATTAAAGCAGATGCACGCCCGAGGTTGTTTTCCCGTACACAAATGGTGCTCCAACTCGGATGAGTTTATGCAGTGTATTCCAGTCGAAGAACGTGAAAAGCAGTTCACCTTGCAGGAATATGGTGCCAACGAAGCAATAAGGGTTCTTGGCTTACTGTGGGATCCGAATAACGATCAGCTTCTCATCGCTCATCAAAATCAACAATTGTCAACGTCGGCTCAACTAGCGACCAAACGGATCATCTACTCCGAGATTGCAAGGTTTTTTGATCCATTGGGATTGTTCTCACCGGTGATCGTGGTCGCCAAGATTCTGATGCAGCAGCTATGGAAGACCAACGCAGGATGGGATGACATCCTGGATGAACAATTCCAACAACAATGGCGACTGTTGCAAGAATCTCTGCCTCATCTAAATTTTATTCAGGTGCCACGATGTGTGACTTTTCCGAATGCCGTGGCCTACGAACTTCATGGGTTTGCTGATGCTTCTACCGTTGCGTATGGTGCCTGCATTTACGTGTGCAGTATTTCCGCCGATGGTTCGGCACAATTGAAACTACTCAGCAGCAAATCAAAGGTTGCACCACTGCATGAAGTAACCATCCCGAAGAAGGAATTGTGTGCTGCTCTACTGCTAACTCGCCTGCTGGAAAAGGTACTACAAGCCATACAGATGACGTTCCGAGAAATTGTTCTCTGGTCCGATAGCACAATCGTCCTGGCCTGGCTGAAGAAGCCTTCCGATCGTCTGCAAGTTTTTGTGCGAAATCGCGTGGCAGAGATCCAGAGAACCACCGGAAACTTCAAGTGGTGTTACGTTCGTTCGGGAAGCAATCCAGCTGACGTGGTATCGCGAGGTCAGCTACCGGAACAATTACTCAACAACGAACTATGGTGGAACGGCCCCGTGTTACTTAGATCAACCTACTACGAATTAGAAGATCCAGAAGAAGTTCCTGATCAGCTGCTTCCAGAGATGAAATTGGTCATCGCTACGCCATCTGTGCAGGGCTTGGATTGTGAAGCTTCGAATGAACGAATATAGCGATATCCCTCGTGCACGAGAACACTCATTCTCATGCGTAAATGAGAACCTATGCCTGACGCAAACAGCTAAACGTGAGAAAGCTGAGTACTTGAATGAACTTACCCTCCCGGCGAGAGGAAACCCATGTCTTCCCCAAAACAAATGCATGACGAAATAAGCATTCTCAAAACTGAAAAGTTGCGTCTCTCTTGCATCGAATCTGCGCTGTCCGATGACATTCTTCATGAATACACTTGCACGTTGAACTGGTATACGACGAATGCTTCATTATCGTTAGTTTATAATGAGAATGAGGCATGCTGCTTCACGCCTTACTACACGGGATGAAGCAAACATTTTTTTACCACTTTGACTGGTGAAAATACGGGAATGGAAAGCGTTCGTCATATAGGTACATATCATTTACGTACAAGAGCAGAATTTTGTCGGGTCCGGGCGATACACGAAGCGGTAGAAGCATTGGACCTTCGGCATTGGTGGCATTACCCGCGCATAGACAAACCGTTTACGAACTCAGATGACACATTCACACCTGCCTCCCCGCTAAGTGCAAAGGCCATCGTGCGCTCGCCATCACGCTTTCGATCCGAAATCTTGCATAGGGCATTTGTAGAAAATATAATGAATAAAGGAACCTGGTGCCGGTGCCATTAAGAACGTGGGGGTGGTTGATTCCCTCTCGATTTCTCAGAAAACGGTAAGATTTTTTGACTGTCGTAGATATTCGTGGAAGCGCCATTTTGAAACATTAATTTTTACATTCTACAGTTTTTTTAGTAAGGAGATACATGTTTAATTTTTTTGCTATGCTCAAAACAAAAATTAATGCCAAAATCGGGAATAAAGTAGCAAATAAAAGTGAAAAAGTAACATGTGTTATGGAAAGCTCAAGGTTCCTATTTTATGAAATGATTTTTGTTTTGGGTGAAAACGCAGATATTTTCAAAACGCTTACCACTTTTATGCTAGATGAGCGTACGAAGCTTCAACGGCTCGCATCGGCGCACTCGATTGCACGCCACAGCAAAGATAATGCACAATGCTTAAATCGGCAGCAACTTTTTAACACATTTTTTTTTGCTTCTTAAGGAGTTTCTCCAATAAAGATATATAAGTCAACATGATTCCATTACAAACAAAATTAAAAAATGATGGTCTGAATTGCCTCCTAGGGAGGTCCGAATTAATCCTACATCGTAAAAGGATGGAAAAAACGTACAGTTTTGCAAATCGTCGCCTAGCGCTGCCATGGAGTGGTACAAATCAATTTTTTGGCTCCGAAATGTAGCTGAGGTTTCAAACTAACAGTTAGAACCTTTGACCAATAAACACATCTATCCATCTGAAAGGACGATTTGATTAGGTAAGTCCGAATAGCCCCGGGTTCCCCTACGGATCGGCGAGATTTTTTTCAAATAATGTTTATATTATTTAGAGAAAATATGTAATGCGTTATTTGAATTACCAATACAATGAAAACCCAATTTTATCAAACCCCAATTTGCTCCCGACTTTGTCAGCCTAATGAAAAGGCGTTTGATGGACTTTAGCAGCCGAACCAAGTCAAATCCGAGTAAATCCTTTCGAGCACTTTTTTTTATCATAAATATACAAAATATGTAAAAACAAAAACATTTTTTTAAAATTTTGCGCAGGGAAACTCCCTTAAGGAAATTCCTACTAAATAATAAGAAAGGGTAATGAGACCATGTTTAGGAACTAAAGAAAAAATATTTTAACAGTCTTGGGCTATTAAAAAGAAAGAAAAAATATGTACCGATTTTGTCAATTTCCCCATAACGTACACCAGGGGGCTGATAAAAACGGGTCACTGTAAACATTCATTGTGTAACATAATCTGTTCTAGCATTTGAACCAGATGCGCAGAAAAAATATGTAAAATATAGCTTAAATTATGCTTTATATCCACGAAAAAACAAATTCATAGGATTCTTTTCAAAAAAAAAATTATTTAATTTATTTTAAAGTTGAATAAATGAATTATTTTGTACGTTGAGAGAGCTCGTGCAAAGAGCTTGAGAATCTAGAAAGGTTTTAATGGCTATACGATTCAATCCTAGATAGTTGAATTGTCGATTGAAATTACACTGTCAGATAAATGGTAAACAAACGTTAGAGATGGCGAATCTTTGTACCAGAGGGATTCAGCCTTTTTAGATTTGGTGGGCGGAGAGATTGAGTTATGTTAGAGCAGTTTCAGTTTTGATTTGTTTTCCAAAAGTTGCGAAGCTAATCTATAAAGATTCTTGGTAGTAAAGCCAAAAGTAAATAATTTGACATACATTTTAGTGTTCATAGAACATGCATCAATCGTTTTACATTTCTTACAAAAGAAATGTATAGGATTCGCTCAAACTTTGACATCTTTTTCCGAGGCCCGGAGGGCCGAGTCTCATATACCAATCGACTCAGCTCGACAAATTGAGACAATGTCTGTATGTGTGTGTGTGTGTATGTGTGTATGTATGTATGTACAAAATGTCATGTAATTATCTCAGCAATGGCTGAGCCGATCTTAATGAAATTAGCTTCAAATGAAAGGCCTAACGTTGCCATTTGACACTATTATTTTTGATTTTCGATATGTTGTTTACTTTCTGAGATATGGGCGATTTTGTCAAAACATGGCAGGTTTTTTGCAAATAACTTTCGAACAATACAATATTGTCCTACAAATGCACACAAATAGAAAGCTTGTAAAAATACCTTTCTAACAAGCTATAGATTGTCTAAATCCGTGCACGAGCGGCGGAGATATTAGACATTTTGTATTTTTAGTCCTCGCTTACCAATTTCCACTAATTAAAAATGAGATTGCTTCATACAGAGTATTGCTTTACTGGTGTTTTAGGGGCAAAACTAAACCGATTTTGAATATCGGGGTATGAAAACACATCTACGTGATTCAAGGAATTCGATGTTGAGAACATTTTGTGAATTACCTTTATAATAAATGAACTATTTCTCAAAAATCAATATATAAGTTCACTTCAAGGACAAAATAATGTGTTGATAAAGAAACAGTGAGTTCTAGTATTTATCCCTTGGATTAGGCATTGCGTTCAATCATAAGGTGAATGTTGGATGGTATATCAATACACAGATCAACAAGTAATTCACCTAGTAGTGAGATAACAGATCTCTAATATAATTATACTTGTGGCGTCACCGAAAGCAACTGTATGTTTGAAGCCCAAAAATCTAGCGAAAATTTAGCTCTTTTGAAAGATTTAGGTTATACTGGTTATGGCGCAAAAATTACTACTTGCATTATTTATGATAAGAATGTAAGAATCAATATGTCATAATAATATACCTATAAAAATAATGTCCCTGCATTAACCATCATTTGCCATTCCTCACACGCCCCCCCTCCCCGTCATCTCTTTCCCACTCTCTCTCTCTCTCTCTCTCTCTCTCTCTCTCTCTCTCTCTCTCTCTCTCTCTCTCTCTCTCTCTCTCTCTCTCTCTCTCTCTCTCTCTCTTTCTCTCTCTCTCTCTCTTACTCTTTCTCTCTCTGTCTCTCTTCTATCGCATCTATCTAGCTATTTCTGTATGCATTTCTAAGTTGTGTAATAAGATCTTCTGCCAATCTGAAATATTTATTAATTGTAATTGCGAAGGTTTGAGAAAACAAAACTATTTTTTGTCTGCTGCTACATCAACTCAACTTTAATTCAATTGTATTCAAAGCCTGTATCTACACTATAATTAAGGAAATTCATGGCTATATCAGAAAAATATTTGGCTTAACTGGGTAATATGAAAGTTTGACGATGGAAATTTTCAAAAGAGACATTCCACGTGCGATATTTAAACTATTCGTATCTCTATTGAATTTTGAATGTAATATATACTCAAAGACTGAAAGCTGAAGCCAGGATTTCGAAGACAAAATACATGAGAGGAAGAGGTTCTAGAGACGACAATGTGAACCTCCCACCCGAGTTCGGATTGACGGTGACGAAATCGAGATGGTCGACGAATTATTGTATTTGGGCTCACTGGTAACCGACGACAATGATAACAGCAGAGAAATTCAGAGACGGATCATAGCGGGAAATCGTGCCTACTTTGGATTCCAGAGGACGCTCCGGTCGAATAAAATTCGCCGCCGCACGAAGTTGATTATCTTCAAGACGCTGATTAGATCGGTGGTCCTCTACGCCCACGAGACCTGGACTATGCTCGTGGAGGACCAACGTGCCCTTGGAGTTTTCGAACGAAAAGTGTTGCGTACCATCTATGGTGGCGTGCAGATGGAAGACGGAACGTTGCGCAGGCGAATGAACCATGAGTTGTATCAGCTGCACATTCGTTGTATTGGTACGAACTTTCATGAAAAATGACGGATCAAAGACCAAAAACATCCACAAATTAGATCCAGGAAAAGAATTCCCCAAAGTACCCACTCTCGATGGGGGATGCAACTACAATGTGTCTTCTAACTTATCGTCGTCCATATTTGGATATACTGAGTAGTTTGAACCATTTCTTTTTCACAATATTGGTTTGTATAGGACTTATTTATCCATATTTCCTGCACGAGAATTCCGAACGAAACAATACAAACACGGCTTTTATGCAATCGACATAGCCTAGACATTTCACACTATTTACTTCAATGCAAATAAAAACTTTGAAATATCTACCTGTCTCATTCACGAATCGCATTCTCCCTATGTCGTTCTCTATTCAAGGGGCTTGAAAGCACATGTGACCTTGTCTCACTTTACTATATTCAATTGCGCGTTAAAATACTGGACCAGTACATTCTGTTCTGCACATAATTTTTTTTTCGGGAATATGTGACCAAAAAGTAAATTTTGAATTCATCAAGTAAAGAATCATGAAAACAAAAAGAATAAAACCAAAAAAAGATGGAAGCCCTAGAAAGTTCATTGCATATTTATTAGCCTTTTCTCAGAAGATGGGATTTTCAAAAACATTTCAAAACTTTCTGATGCAATGGTTTTCAAATTCGTACAATCCGGTTTATTCATTTTCTTTATTCAAAAATGTGTTTGGCTTCAAATATATATTTATTCAAATTTTAATTAATTATTTCATTCCGCATCTTTTTATTCGTTTTGTTCATCTGCGTTCATTTTACTTATTTTATTCGTTTCATTCTTTGGATTCACTCTGATCAGTTTATTCTTTTTGTGCATTTTACTTATATCATTCATTGTTTTCATTGTATGCATTTTATTCATTTTTTCCAGTTTATTCATTTTGTTCAGTTACTTCATTTTAATAATCTGACTACTTTTTCAGTTTTAATCATTTCATCCAAATAATTTATTTGATTCAATTTATTTCTTTATATTAATTTATAACCTTTTACTGTTGTTCAATTTTTCATTTTAATCAATGCATTTAATTCTGCTCATTTTCTTCTTTTTATTCATTTTATCACTTCAGCTCATTTTGTTTATTTGATTCGTTTATTTTATTTATGCATTTCATTTATTTTTTACTTTATTCATTTTGTTCATCCATTCTTTTTATTCTTTTGATCCATTTCATTAATTTGATTCATTGTATTCACTGGATGAATTAAATCAATTTGATTCATTTAATTCATTTGATTCATTTGATTCATGTGATTCATTTGATTCATTTGATTCATTTGTTTCATTTGATTCATTTGATTCATTTGATTCATTTGATTCATTTGATTCATTTGATTCATTTGATTCATTTGATTCATTTGATTCATTTGATTCATTTGATTCATTTGATTCATTTGATTCATTTGATTCATTTGATTCATTTGATTCATTTGATTCATTTGATTCATTTGATTCATTTGATTCATTTGATTCATTTGATTCATTTGATTCATTTGATTCATTTGATTCATTTGATTCATTTGATTCATTTGATTCATTTGATTCATTTGATTCATTCGATTCATTTGATTCATTTGATTCATTTGATTCATTTGATTCATTTGATTCATTTGATTCATTTGATTCATTTGATTCATTTGATTCCTTTTATTTCTTTTGATTCATTTGATTCATTTGATTCATTTGATTCATTTGATTCATTTGATTCATTTGATTCATTTGATTCATTTGATTCATTTGATTCATTTGATTCATTTGATTCATTTGATTCATTTGATTCATTTGATTCATTTGATTCATTTGATTCATTTGATTCATTTGATTCATTTGATTCATTTGATTCATTTGATTCATTTGATTCATTTGATTCATTTGATTCATTTGATTCATTTGATTCATTTGATTCATTTGATTCATTTGATTCATTTGATTCATTTGATTCATTTGATTCATTTGATTCATTTGATTCATTTGATTCATTTGATTCATTTGATTCATTTGATTCATTTGATTCATTTGATTCATTTGATTCATTTGATTCATTTGATTCATTTGATTCATTTGATTCATTTGATTCATTTGATTCATTTGATTCATTTGATTCATTTGATTCATTTGATTCATTTGATTCATTTGATTCATTTGATTCATTTGATTCATTTGATTCATTTGATTCATTTGATTCATTTGATTCATTTGATTCATTTGATTCATTTGATTCATTTGATTCATTTGATTCATTTGATTCATTTGATTCATTTGATTCTTTTGATTCATTTGATTCTTTTGATTCATTTGAATCATTTGAATCATTTGAATCATTTGAATCATTTGAATCATTTGAATCATTTGAATCATTTGAATCATTTGAATCATTTGAATCATTTGAATCATTTGAATCATTTGATTCATTTGATTCATTCGATTTATTTGATTTATTTGATTGATTTAATTCATTTGATTCATTTGATTCATTTGATTCATTTGATTCATTTGATTCATTTGATTCATTTGATTCATTTGATTCATTTGATTCGTTTTATTCATTTGATTCATTTGATTCATTTGATTCATTTGATTCATTTGATTCATTTGATTCATTTGATTCATTTGATTCATTTGATTCATTTGATTCATTTGATTCATTTGATTCATTTGAATCTTTTGATTCATTTGATTCATTTGATTCATTTGATTCATTTGATTCATTTGATTCATTTGATTCATTTGATTCATTTGATTCATTTGATTCATTTGATTCATTTGATTCATTTGATTCATTTGATTCATTCGATTCATTTGATTCATTTGATTCATTTGATTCATTTGATTCATTTGATTCATTTGATTCATTTGATTCATTTGATTCATTTGATTCATTTGATTCATTTGATTCCTTTTATTTCTTTTGATTCATTTGATTCATTTGATTCATTTGATTCATTTGATTCATTTGATTCATTTGATTCATTTGATTCATTTGATTCATTTGATTCATTTGATTCATTTGATTCATTTGATTCATTTGATTCATTTGATTCATTTGATTCATTTGATTCATTTGATTCATTTGATTCATTTGATTCATTTGATTCATTTGATTCATTTGATTCATTTGATTCATTTGATTCATTTGATTCATTTGATTCATTTGATTCATTTGATTCATTTGATTCATTTGATTCATTTGATTCATTTGATTCATTTGATTCATTTGATTCATTTGATTCATTTGATTCATTTGATTCATTTGATTCATTTGATTCATTTGATTCATTTGATTCATTTGATTCATTTGATTCATTTGATTCATTTGATTCATTTGATTCATTTGATTCATTTGATTCGTTTTATTCATTTGATTCATTTGATTCATTTGATTCATTTGATTCATTTGATTCATTTGATTCATTTGATTCATTTGATTCATTTGATTCATTTGATTCATTTGAATCTTTTGATTCATTTGATTCATTTGATTCATTTGATTCATTTGATTCATTTGATTCATTTGATTCATTTGATTCATTTGATTCATTTGATTCATTTGATTCATTTGATTCATTTGATTCATTCGATTCATTTGATTCATTTGATTCATTTGATTCATTTGATTCATTTGATTCATTTGATTCATTTGATTCATTTGATTCCTTTTATTTCTTTTGATTCATTTGATTCATTTGATTCATTTGATTCATTTGATTCATTTGATTCATTTGATTCATTTGATTCATTTGATTCATTTGATTCATTTGATTCATTTGATTCATTTGATTCATTTGATTCATTTGATTCATTTGATTCATTTGATTCATTTGATTCATTTGATTCATTTGATTCATTTGATTCATTTGATTCATTTGATTCATTTGATTCATTTGATTCATTTGATTCATTTGATTCATTTGATTCATTTGATTCATTTGATTCATTTGATTCATTTGATTCATTTGATTCATTTGATTCATTTGATTCATTTGATTCATTTGATTCATTTGATTCATTTGATTCATTTGATTCATTTGATTCATTTGATTCATTTGATTCATTTGATTCATTTGATTCATTTGATTCATTTGATTCATTTGATTCATTTGATTCATTTGATTCATTTGATTCATTTGATTCATTTGATTCATTTGATTCATTTGATTCATTTGATTCGTTTTATTCATTTGATTCATTTGATTGATTTGATTCATTTGATTCATGTGATTCATTTGATTCATTTGATTCTTTGATTCATTTGATTTATCTGATTTATCTGATTCATTTTATTCATATCTTTAATTTTATGCATTTCATGTTCAGTCATT
Organism: Topomyia yanbarensis; assembly: GCF_030247195.1. Classification (NCBI taxonomy): domain Eukaryota; kingdom Metazoa; phylum Arthropoda; class Insecta; order Diptera; family Culicidae; genus Topomyia; species Topomyia yanbarensis. Next base: position 213,185,063 of record NC_080672.1, on the reverse strand, counting down.
CGTTTTATTTCTTTCAATTTGTTAGTATGAGTCAATTTATTCTATTAATCTTATAACTATTTCTAAATATAATCTTAATTTTTATGTAATAACCTAATCTAATTTGATTCGTGTATTTGGATCAAAATTATAATGATTTCCATTAATTTTTCTACTCATTTTATGAATTTAAAAACCTATTGTTTCAATTTTTGCTTTACTTTTTTATTTCGGTCGTTTTGTTGATAAATTATCAATTTATTCGAGATTTTATTCGTGCAAGACTAGAAACTGTTTTCATCCCACCTCTAATTGGGTGCCTACTTCTAGTGAGTTCTGCAAACTAATCCAATAGTGAAATGTGTAAGAAATGTCTCATCTCACTGCTAGGTGGATTAAATCGGTTGTTTTGTTAAATTTGGGAAAATCTAACTCTATTTTAAAAATCTGGCATAATGAAAGGTTTGTCATTTTAAGCATAAGCATAAGAGATCACCCGTAGTTGCTACTCCGTTATTGGCCAGAACCAAATTTGGTTGCAAAATGTTCATTGGAACAACATGCTTGGGAATAACATGATGAGACACATTGTACAATCTATATTGATCCCTGCATGCTGATCAATACCAACGCCGGCCACGTCCTTAATGAAGGTTTGTCGTTTTGTCTAGAAATTGCAAACAAGGGGCTATACACTAATTACGTAAGGGAATATGAGGGGAGGGGGAGTTTCAAAATATCTTACGAATTCTTATCTAAGGGGGAGGGAGGGTTTGTCCTTTCTTACGTAATATCATAAAACAAGTATGAAAAATGAAATCAATAAGAAAAATATTATTTTCATAAGAAAAGGGTACTATTTCTTATTTCTGCCATGAACATGTATATTACACAAAACGAGCATATATTGTACTTCATGGTCAAGGAAGGGCGCAGCTCTAATTAAAGTATTTTCCGGCAGGATATGATTCCTAAATTAATCACCTTTCATAGAATGTTTCCAGTTCGGTATAATGACCTAATTCGGCCTAATGAACCATTCGGCGTAATTGCCCATTCGGCCTAAATGCCCATTCGGCCTAATGGTCCATTCGGCCTAAAGGTCCATTCGGCCTAATGAATAGTTCGGCCAAATGGCTTTGGGGCCATTCATAAATTACGTAGCTAGATCGTTACGTAACATGTTTTCACCGAAGAAAAAAATTTTTTTTTTCTGGAAATTTGTTGCATAATATGGGAACGCCTTCCCATAGAGAAATTTGCGACAATTTGTTACATGGGGGGAGTCAATTCTGGGCAATTTTTGCGTTACGTAATTTATGAATGGTACCTTTCGGCCTAGTGACCACTTCAGCCTAATGGCATTCGGCCGAACGACTTTCGGCCTACCGGCTTTCGGCCTAATGATCCAGCACCCACTGAAATTTATTAAATGATTTTGGTTATTAATCGAATAAGATATATCTAACCTAAAGATTGCTTACCAAAGCTTATTAGTCAAAGTGAAAAATTCGGGGTTTGATAGATTAAAATTCATTGGCGAATTGCACGCTCTTGAAAAAAGTTACATTTTTAATATCACCGACAACCGTCCGATTGGTTCAATAGATATTTCTCCGTTATAATGTACACCATGAAACAATTTTGTTTTTAAAACGCTCTCGGAGATCCACGGTCACTTACTCAATTTGAAATAGTTTGCAATGAAAATTAATGAACATATTGCATAAATGTTGCATTAAAATATGTAAATTGACTGAACATCTTAGCACTCTGAATCGCCAGAAAAAGCATACTTTAAGTCCTATCTCATACCTCCTCCTACTACAACTATAACAATTGAGACTTCAATTGTAATCAGCGACCTAAAATTACCCGATATTACTCAAATAAAGTTATACATGCAGGTTCAAAATCAGGGATAAAATCGCTTGCGAAATGTACCCCTTGCGAATAACAATCTGATGGATGTTTTCTGCTAGACCATCGCAATCTCATGAAAATGAGAGAGAACTGAGCTGTATAGTAGGCCTCTCTTATCGGCAAAAAAAATTCTCTGAATGATGTTGCTTCACGGCTCAATAGCGCCTGCGAAGCATTGCACAGCAGATGGCTTCAAAGGAATATATATTCATCATATATACACATTCACGAAGGTAAAAAATAGCCGAATACAGACTACACACGATGGGTGGTTTTGAGAGCAGTGGTAAGCATGCATACACTCGTGAGTGTTTGAGAGAATGAACTATGCCTGCTTCTATTCAGTGCTTCGATTTCCAAGCCCTGCATCTGTGAAGGTCGAACTCTTTCCGTTTGTAACTAAATTCAGCAACTTTCGCAAGGTACAACGCATCGTGGCATATGTTTTGAGGTTCGTCAACAATTGCCAGCAGAAGCATTTCCTCGACCGTATTCTCACTCCTTATTTGACCATCCGAGAATTGCAGCGCTCGACGGAGGTGCTCATCAAGATTTCCCAGCACGTTCAATTGGCAGACGAAATTGAACGCCTTCAGTCCAATAAAAATTGCAAGCGAGTCGGAAATCTTCGTCCATTCATCCGAGATGGCTTGCTACGAGTTGGAGGCCGACTCATTTACTCCAAGTTGCCATATGCATCAAAGCATCCAATCATATTGCCCGACAAGGATCCCATCACGACGATGCTAATCAGGACGATGCAGATCGAGCTGCTTCATCCGGGCCAATTAGCGCTAATCAACGCAATTCGACAGCGGTACTGGCCGCTCAAAGCTCGTTCTACTGTGCGGCAGATTACTCGCAAATGCGTAGAATGCTTTCGTGTGAGACCGGGAGCCACAACGCAGCAGATGGGGAATCTTCCGCAATCACGAATCGTGCCATCTCCAGCATTCGCAGTGACTGGTGTGGACTACGTTGGTCCTTTGTTGGTAAAGCAAGGAACCTATCGTCCCAAACTCGTTAAGGCGTATCTAGCAGTGTATGTTTGCATGACCACCAAGGCCGTACACCTCGAAGCGGTTTCTGATCTAACGACGGATGCGTTCCTAGCATCACTCAGACGCTTCATCAGTCGTAGAGGATTGGTACAGCAGTTGCATTCTGATAATGCAACCAACTTTAAGGGAGCGAATCACGAGTTGAACCAGCTGTATCATCTTTTTCGAGATCAACAGATGCTCGATCAAGTTCAACAGTTTTGCGCAGCACGTGAAATCGAGTGGCATTTCATCCCTCCTGACGCCCCTGAATTTGGCGGACTGTGGGAAGCGGCTGTGAAGTCGGCAAAAACTCACCTGAAGCGAGTCGTCGGCAACGCGCGGTTAACGTTTGAAGAACTGGCAACTATTCTCACGGAAATAGAAACCGTGTTGAATTCTCGCCCTCTATTCAGTATCTCTACCGATCCAGCTGATCCACAAGTGATTACACCAGCCCATTACCTGATAGGTCGTCCGCTCATCACACCAGCCGAGCCCTCTCTGGAAGACATCAAAGCCAACCGTTTGAGTCGATGGCAGCATTTGCAGCTCATGCGTGAGCACTTTTGGCGTGCTTGGAGACGGGATTATCTCAACACGTTGCAGCCACGGAAAAAGAATCTAAGAATGATGCCGAATCTACGCCCCGGAATGGTTGTTCTTCTCCACGACAAGACACAGCCACCTTTAAACTGGAAGCTGGGACATATCACCGCTGTCCACCCTGATGCTGAAGGCCTAGTTCGAGTAGTGGATATTTTTGTCGATGGTTCTACTTTCCGCCGTCCAGTCAACAAGCTTTCCGTTCTTCCCATCGAAGACAACTCCATCGCATCTCCATCCGACGACGAATCTGTTGTCACGTAGTTCCAACCGGCGGGAGTATGTTCCATCCGTCACAGCATATACTGTTTCCCCTTTGCGCAACGATAATTGAGCGGTGTCGCACTGCACTGTTCGTGTATCAGCGTAGCTGTATTAATGTATTGATGCATTAATAATGATGTGACTTATTTCCTTCCTGCTAGCATATAAATTTGCGCTGCAAAGCAGTAACATCATCAGTTCAATTTCAACCACGAAGCAGCAGCAACCTAATAAAGGAGTAAATTTAGTGTCATCGAAACAAGGTTTTTCATTTAGTTTTTATACGCCACCAGTCAGCGTCATTCGTTCGAGCATCGCCGGAACGGTCCTCAAATGGCCATTGCGATTGCTCTCAAATATACAGTCCACCCGGAAGGAAAAAGAATCCCAGCTGAAGTCCGCGAAGAACCCAGAGAATTTTGTAACGTGACTCAGCCCTCCACGTTCCTCCAGTCGGAACACCTTCACTGGTATGATCTGGACAATAGAAAAATACGCGAAGAGCTTTGCATTGTCGCGATTAAATTGGAAGATGTAAGATGAGCATCCAGTAGTCTGATTAGTCGTCCGTAAAATGCATAGTTTCTTCTGAAATCGCAATGAAATTTGTACAAACAAGTTAAGTTTACACAAATTTCATTTTCCGAAGTTGAGGGGTATTGTAAGCTACCGCTTCGTTTTTTCGCGGGCCGCAGAACCATCTTTGCCTAAAAAATAGCATGAAACAAAAAGATTAGTGTTTTAGTAGATTTATAAGAATTTGGTAAAGGGATTATTTAAAGGAGGGATTTAGACTTAGATTTAGATTAGGAATTATCCGGAAAGATAGAAAGGAAAGGGAAATGTAAATACTTACCTGAAAATAAAATGCATGCGATCACCATCGACGATCACCACCAAATCACCCGAACAAACATGACAGCAGGATAGCAGATACGAAGCCAGATAAGACAACCATACATCGAGCGTTATTACTCGCCCGTCGATGAAGCAGATGATAATGATGATAACGATGATAACGCGCAGACAAGCTCGTCTGTTCTCAAAAAAAAAACCAAAATGACGGTTGAACCTGACTGCATCTCTGGAAGGGTTTCCGTCTTGGAAATTGTATAGAAGAGCGTTAATATAAAAGAGCCGTCGATTTTGAAAAAAAAATCGATAGAGAGTAAAGTTTGTTCTTGGTATAGAAGAGCTAACAAAAGGGTGGCAAAGGTCACAATAGCTCTGAATTTGAATTTACACTGTATCAAAAAATTGCCCGTACAGCATTTACTCCAATAATAAATCATTAGAAAAATGTATTAAGGGGACTCTCCTCAATTGATAGTTTAGGCCATTTGGTGCAGATTGCAGTCCGTTTTGTAGTTCAAATGTCAAATTATGCTGAAAACCAATAACTTTGTTAAAATATTTGCGAGCTTCAAAAAAGCAACGAAACCGACGCCAAAAAATTGCCCGTACACTTACGACCGTTTCAAAACTTTGTGAAGTAAACAAGTATGTGTCAAACAGGTAGAAACAAGCACCCGCGTCGTGTCCTGTAGAATAAGTTTCTGATGATTTTTACAGCATATTCGATAAAATCAATGTTTTTTAGTTTTTTCGTGCAATTTAAACGTGTTAGATAATTTTGTCAGTATAATGGCCGATTCTCACACTAAAATTCCGCTGGCCATCCGAAAATTGATCGTTGATTTGAAGAAAGATGGTAAAAGCCTGTCCGAAATTGCAGGAACTGTGAATCGCCCACGATCTTCGGTGCAGTATGTACTTCAGAGCTTCAAGAAAACAAAATCTCTTGAGACTGCTCCCGGAAGAGGTCGCAAACCGAAGCTTACAGATCGTCACGTTCGCATACTTTTACGTGAAATCAAGGAACATCCTAAACAGAGTGCTCCTAAGCTTGCAGATAGCCTGTTGCGGTACGACAACATTAAAGTTAACCCACAAACAATACGCAATGCCCTCCACGATAAAGGATACCGAGGATGCGTAGCGCGTAAAAAACCGTTCATTTCTGCTAAAAATATCAAAAAGCGGTTGGAATACGCTCAAAAATATGTAGTAGAACCAGAGGATTTTTGGAACAACGTTCTATTCACGGATGAGAGCAAATTTAATATTTTCGGGACTGACGGATTGGTTAGAGTGTGGCGCAAACCGAATACTGAGTTAAATCCGAAAAATCTGCGGCCGACAGTAAAGCACGGTGGGGGACATGTTATGGTGTGGGGTGCCTTCAGTGCAAGTGGTCCAGGAAACTTGACATTTATCGAATCTACCATGGATAGATTCATGTATCTTGACATTTTAAAGAACAATTTAAAAGCAAGCGCGCGGAAATTGGGCCATGGAGATAATTTTCGCTTTGTTCAGGATAATGACCCCAAGCATTCCTCGAAGATTGTCAAGGAATGGTTGCTCTACAATGTAAAATCGACGCTCCCACATCCTCCCCAATCACCGGACCTAAATCCCATAGAAAATTTGTGGGATCATCTTGAACGAAAAATCCGGGAACATCCGATTCAAAATAAGAACCAGCTGAAGAAGGTTCTAGTTGAAGAATGGCAGAAAATTTCACCTGAAACAACCCAAAAACTGGCTTCCTCGATGAAAAGACGTTTGCAGAGCGTAATTGCAGCAAAAGGTGGCCATACAAAGTATTAATTTTGTATTTTAAGTCAGTTCAATAACATTTCTTGTCGTGTACGGGCAATTCTTTGACATTGATTTTGGAAGAGATGTTTATTTTATTCATTTTGTTTTACAGTTGAATGAATTTTTCTTGTATTTATGTTTTGATAGAATTAAGGAGTTATTTTAGTTCATAAATAAACAAATTTAAGGTTTTTATTCTTTAACTTAATGTGTTTAATGTACAACTGCGCATGCGAGCAATCCCTGTACGGACAATTTTTTGATACACTGTAAATTTGACGGAAGGTTTTGGATCTGAACCAGTTTGGAGTCTGCGAAATTGGTAAGATTGATAGTGATCGCAAGAAGAATAGTGTAAATAGTGTAAATAGTAGGCCTAAGAATTGTATATAGTAGTTATAAGAAAATGAATTTGAAAAATTGAAGGAAGTAGATTAGAAATTTAAGTTTGAATTTTCTTTTGAATAAAGTGTATCCTTGAGGAAATCCAAGTTCGCTGAGTGGTTCTGGGGGATCGATTCCTTCTTTGGCGCACAGAGTTTCGCGACTCAAAGGGGGAGTGTAATTCTCGTAACCTTATAAACAACAATTAGTCATTAAAACGATACTAGTCACTCTAACAGACTTCCTGTCGACAAGAATGCTAAGGCAATATTTTATTAATCAATAAAAAAACTGAGTTACTCATTTTTTTTAATAACCGACCCCACACGACACAAGAGTATCGTCAATAAAAATTTTGAACAGACTGCTGCAATACGTCAATCCCATTTGAATTCTACAGAATCAATATTTTAAAAATGTGGTTACATGATTAATATAATGCCCATGATCGCAATTCAGTCCCATAAAGATAGGACAGATATGCGATCATGGGCAGTATATCGATCAACAATTGGTTTATTGTCAATATTTCTTCTCGTGCAAGATCCACTAAAGAAAGGGAGAGATCTATGACGGGACTCGTGGATAGATGTTTTCTTTTCCATTTTTAATTGTTCATTCCCCATACTACTCACATACGCTCTCATTCTAGTTCACATATCGCTCACATGCCATCTCATTCAGGCCCACACGGTTGACGCTTGAGAACTGGATCAATTTGACACTTGTTCCCGTCCCAGGGGGAGATGTGCAGTCAAGAATTGGGAGGACGGCGCCGATGGTTGGGAGGTAATCGTGACCCCAATTGGTCTGGGTTCAATCCCAGTCGAGGTCGTTGAGATTTTTCAGAGGTGAGAAAAATCTGAGGTAACACCTTCCTTCGGAAGGGAAGTCACCTCTCTGGCGTCGGTTTTTGGCCTCGTAGAATTGGGAGCACTGCTTCCGCTCGCACACCATTCTCAACGAACCGAAGGCCCTTACTGATTAAAGTTAAATGATTTTGCTTATATTTGGACAATGTCCATTTTTCAATAATTTCAAACGTCGTTGGTGTGGATTGAAATATTTTTTTCTTACAGGCTTTTCGGAAAGATTTGCTAATGCTGCTCCTAGTAATGTGCGCAATACTGCCGTTAAATTTGTACATTGCAGTGCAGTTTGATGGTTCGAATGATGTATTGCCACGATTTTAATGTGTACTATGCATAAGAGTTTAAACAAGAAAACTCAATTCATACTAATAAAGATTTTTTGTACATGATGTTTATTTGATTTCTTTTTAATTCGCATCATATTTCCAATCAAATATATTGGGTGTTCAGCAAACGTGGTATGTCATCTCTATTGCTGATAACCTGACGACTACCATAGACCGAGTGAACCTGAGACAACTTCGTGATACTGCAAAGAGCCTCGCGGCTTTAGAATAAACGCTGGTTTTGGATGAAACATTTCGTTAATAATCTAATATGGTGTAGTTTAGTAGTCATCGATTGTAATCCAGTACATACGAGTAATACAACCGACCGAGCCATCCAAAAATTAGTAAATATGTGTATAAGTTATATTCGAAACATTATACCAATGTAAACTGTCCTAGTACACAACAAATGCTTTATATTGGAATGTCGCTATGTGGACCAGAGGAAACAGGCATTTTAGTAAGAGATGAAATTGAACGGTGCGGAAATTTGGCTGTATCGGTATTGTTGTCAAAGAAAAATTTTCGAAAGCTGAAACAATATAAACTATTTTTATGAATGGAATAGTTCTATTATACATCAATATTGCTTACAATTTACGAATTCCACTTTCTGATTGTTTTTTCCAAGGAGCATCATCTGGCTCATATGGTAACGGTCCTTGTACAGGAAGGTCCATTATGTTACTAGCGGAGATATTATCTAGACTGCAAGAACTAACGTACTTGAAGTGGTGTAACTCTTGTTCTAAATCATTAACCCTTATTTTCAGTTCATTTCGTTCTGTGAGTACCTCTTTTAGTTCCGCTGTTGAAAAACGTGGTTGAGTATCGTCCATCACCATATCTGTCAAATCTTCGTTTTCTTTCTCTGCTGTTCCTAACTGTTTCCTAAGTTTCACTATTTCATGTTGTTGGTCTTGCAGCTGGACTAGGAAATCAGCTCTTTCTTCGAACATTGTAATTATTTGGTTTTGTGATAGTTTGTGACGCCTGCGACAATCGCCGATAGTACACTTGAGCCTGTCTATCTGTACTGACATGTTATTTATTTCAGACTCTTTGTTGTGAAGCTCACATTCCATGGACCTCACCACATCTACTTGTTCATCAAATTTTTGCTTTAATGTAGAAATTTTAGACGAGTCACAATCCATACAAAAAGCGTTATTGGTCAAATTTTCCACACTTGCAGCTTCAGCTGATTGTATTACTGACGCCTCCCTATTTTGTTCATTTATTAGTCTACGGTTTTCATTTTGAAGACGACTAACAAGTTGCTGTAGCTCCCGAGTCTCTGAACGCCATTGTTCTTCAATTGATTCCATTTCCTAGAAGAAAAACGATTTTAATCCACCTAACAGTGTGATGAGACATTTCATATAACTGTTATCACCCACATCGGATATTATATCGATTGAGAACATCTAGAACATGATGCTTTGCAATGTTTTTGATAACACATACAACATGAGACAGTGGCTCAGAAAAACGTTCAAGTCTGCATGGAACCACATCGAAGTCCAAACCAAATCAACGGTGAATTAAATTAGTCTCTCAGACCGCATGATATTGCTCAATCGAGATAGTTGCTAAATTTTCAAATTAAAATCGAACATCTGTTATATGATAAATTGACAGGTCAATTTTAAATCAATTCTATTTAACCGTTAAATGCATACTGTTGCAATTTGGTAACATACCGAATTCCGTGATTTAAAGCCACAACAAAAGATAAATATCGTATCCATACCGAAAAATTAGTACCAATGAAAAATGAGTTTCATGCATTTAAATCCCATGAAGATATGGCATGCAACACGTGTTTTTTTAAATGAATATGCTCACAAACAAAACCTGACATCTTTACCGCCTTACCAAACATTTACATCTTTAGAGGCCCTTACACGTTCAATATTTTTGTCAATACCAATATTAACGATATTGTTACAATATTTCAATCCCATTTCAAATCCACATCGTCAATACAACTTCTTTCCATTACACATACAATACCTTCATCAATACTCTCTAGTATTGACAAAAAATATTGAACGTGTAAGGGCCGCTTTTAAATACCTGTTATTAAATTAAACGAAGCGGGCCATTTGGCATAAGGTTACACACAATCTTGAAACGTACTAATTGGGCTTCTAATGAGCATGTTAGGAATTGGCTACTTCATTAAAGGTTACGAGAGCGATTTTTTTTCAATTTCATTTGCGTATGATCGAGATTTATTAAAACCAAACATTTATCTCAATAAATAACCCAATATCATTTGGCATAAGGTGACATTTGACATAATTTTGAGAAGTGATCATTCTGTAGGTTAGTTGGCATAACGGAAATTTGGCATACTTCTGGAAAACGGTCATTTAGCATAATTTTACTAAGTGATCTCACTGAAGATCATTTGGTATAACAGACGAATGTGCAGTTTTCAACGGATGACCCATAAGATTAAAACTGCACTAATTAATAATATGTTGTTTTCTATTAGGGATCATCCATAAATGACGTAGCATTATATGGGGGAGGGGGGAGCTTTGCATTTTGTGATGATGTGTGACGACTGCGGGTAGGGGGTTATGACAGGCTACGTAGATTTTTTAAAGGGAATAACTAACGTTTTTTATTTAAAAAAAGAAATTGCGGGGACAGGGAGGAGGGTTACCGTCAAGCTACGTAATTACCAGGGGGTATTTAGAGGTTTGTGACGAAATGCTACAATAGGGGAGGGGGGTGTTAAAAATACTCTAAAAATGCTACGTCATTTATGGATGGTCCCTTACCTGATATTGATTACATCTCGAGTCAGCACATTTTATAATTGGTTTTCCCTTCTTCTAAATATGAGCAGTTCTTTTGAGTTTCATTTTTGAATTTCTTGTGTATGATAATTTTTGCAATTAAGGATTATTTGTCTATGACTTACGTTCTAGTATAGTGTAAATTTTACAGGTTTTTGTTGACGCCACGCACTAGAACTGCGATCCATTAGACCTATGTTTTGTTTTGGTTACCATTATTATGATGACTAGTGAGTTTTAGCTAACCCAACAGCGTTTCAATAATTAAAATTATCGTTGTTCTGAGCTGTTCTTTCGAATTGTATACCATTCGATCCTACCTTTATCATTTCTGGATTACTCCAAGTTTGTCAAACGACGATCTATTGACTGAAATTACTGAAATATTGAATCATCGGTTGTTAAAATGCACTGCACATTTCGACCTTTAGCAGTAGCACGGCTCAAAATTATGCCGAATGACTTTACTACTCGCACAGTCTAAAATTATGTATATTTCCCTCTAGAAAAACATTAAAATGACCTCCAGTGCGATCACTTCTCAAAATTATGCCAAATGTCTGTTATGCCGAATATCCGTTATGCCAAATGACTCTCACTATACACAAAATTAGAAATTATGCCATATGAACATTATGACAAATGACCGTTATCACGGAGATAAAATATATTATGCCAAATTACCGTTATCATGGAGATAAAATAAATTATGCCAAATGACATTCAGTGAGATCAATTCTAAAAAATTGTGCCAAATGACCATTATGCCAAATGTCCGTTATGCTAAATGACCTTATACCAAATGACCGTAAGCCAAATGACACAGACCCGTTTGAAGGCACGATTGAAAAATAACTGTAAATTAAATTATAATCGGTTTCAATTGACTTTTCATTACAAGCTGAGATTGTAATTGTAATCGAGTTTCCGTCGCGATTGCACATGTACGCTATGTTAATTTTTTCATGACACAATCGATCATGAAAAAGTTTAACACATAGGTGTTTTTATATAATTGCTAGATTATTTAACATTAACTCTGAGATGTTCTTTATATAGAGTCATAAAATAAATATAAAATAAATCTAACTCTTTTTAATGCAGCTTTCGCTAGTTGACGCATGCTCCGACTTTCGAAAATATTGCAGAATTTTGGATTCTGTTTCCGAAAGATAATTTTTAACATATCACAAATTTTTGAACTGCAAAATTAGATTATCACTGTCAATGTCAAGAAATAATCAAATAAATTCTTTATTGTTTGTTATAGTTTCCTTATAGTTTCCTTGTAGTACATTTTTGGCGTAGATCCGATCTGATCGGCATTTCTGCCCTAAAATGCGTGCCTCCCTCAACCCAAATTTTAAACTAGGACGAATTAGCGCATGGGCGCCATTTAAACACCTTTTTCAATATAAAGAACTAGCTAATACCCGTCTCACGTCAACGAAATAGGAGTAAAATGCAATTTGCTCCGAAGCCCCATCTGGCGGGTAGATAATCCCCAACCAATAGCACACAAACACGCTCCATAACAAATGCCAATCGGTTCAGCCGTTTTGGAGTCCATAAAATATACATACAAACATTGACAGGTAATCTTCGATACAACGTACCCTCGATATAACGTACCCTCGATATAGCGTCATTCGATATAACGTGCAATTTTCCTCGATATAACGTACAGATTTTTCAACTTATTTTTCAGGTCCAAATTTCTCTTCAATTACGCATGTATTCCATATTTTAAGAATTCAGTATGTTACACACAATCTTAAAACGTACTAATTGGGCTTCTAATGAGCATGTTAGGAATTGGCTACTTCATTGAAGGTTACGAGAGCGATTTTTTTTCAATTTCATTTGCGTATGATCGAGATTTATTAAAACCAAACATTTATCTCAATAAATAACCCAATATTAGTAGGGGAGCCCGAGGCTAGTTGGCGGAATCCCTTTTTCTCCGTTTCTATTAGACATATAGCACTGCCTCTCGTTATGTACCTCAAGTTATGTGAAACCCATTATCCAACGTGTTTTGGTTGCAAAACATTTTGTATTGTGGAAGTTGTGGGCAATATTGTGTTTTCGAGCATACCTAGTAAATTTGCTAAATTTTAAACACTTTGTGTTATTCAGGGTGATGACAGTGCTGCTCGCGGGGTAAGTTTGCAGTATTAGATGGATTCCACGAGAAACCGGCCGCCCGCAAAATATGACCATCGTCGATTCGAACGAAACTTTGCAGGTGTGTTCGCTGTATGAATCTCCATGGTATTCTCTGGCAATTGGAATATTTTGACACAAGAGTAATTTTTCAAAAGGGCGTAAACGTTTCTACGTGTATGAATTTCAATTTTTTTTGTTCGATTACTGTATTTTATACAGCAAAACTATCTGAGAATAAGTTACAGGGAATGAATACTTCTGTCTGAAAAAAAATATACACTGAAAAAAATGTGTCATCTTTCAAAAAAACAAAAATTTATGAAAAAAATTTAAATTGCAAAAAACCCATTTTTTTAAATTTGTTATATTTTGTTACCAAAAACCTAAAAAGAAAAGAAACATTTTGATTGTGATTGCATGATGGAGAAAAAATCGGCAACCAAAATATATTTCAACCATAGGGTCTGTTGATTAAACTATATAGCTGAATCATATGTTGGTTGTTTTCATGTAACTTTAAAATGTTTCACAATATCGCCTTGATGTCAAAGAGAAAGTTGCAGGAAAGTTTACGGGCCTTTTGAAAAACCTATTATTGTTGATGGAGAAACGCGACTAACTTATGAAAAGGTCGTAATAAAACAAAATAATTGTGTTGTTAAAACAAACGTTAAAATATCTCGAGAACTACTACATTTTAGAAAATTTTTGTTAAGAGCATTTCGATTTAAAATGGCGTTTAGAATCATATTCAAAAAGAAAATTGTATTTTTGACTGCAAATAGTAAGAATTATAAAAATTTTAAAAGTTGTTGTTAGGAAAACTTTTTTATTGAAAGCTTCTCCAGGATCCAAATACACTAAAAATGTTGCTTTTACGTCTTTAAAACGATAAACATTAAATTTTTGACATTTTTTGATGGGGTAACGCGAATAACTTTTAAAAAGAGCATAATTACACGAAAAAATTGTTTTTGAAGGAGCAAAATTTCAAATATCTCGAAAACTATCGCATTTTGGAAGATTTTTGTTAAATGCATTTTGATTTTAAATGGTGCTTAGAATTATATTCTGTAATAGAATTACAATTTTGTATATCTATTAGTATGAAATTTAAAAACATGTACGAAGTTATTGTTAGGAAAACTTTTTTACCGATTTTTTCTCCATCATGCAATTACATTCAAAATGTTTCTTTTCTCTTTAGGTTTTTGGTAACAAAATATAAAAAATTTTAAAAAATGGATTTTTTTGCAATTTAAATTTTTATCATAAATTTTTGTTTTTTTTTAAAAAAATGACACATTTTTTTCATTGCATATTTTTTTCAGACAGAAGTATTCATTCCCTGTAACTCGTTCTCAGATAGTTTTGCTGTATAAAATACAGTAATCGAACAAAAAATTTTGAAATTCATGCACGTTTACGCTCTTTTGAAAAGTTGCTCTTGAGTCAAAATAATCCTATTACCTGTGGAAAATATTTAGTCTTGCATGACGGTGAAACGTGTAAAGTTTCATTGGAATCTAAGATGGCCGGTCACGATTTTAAAGATTTTCGGACGGATCTTAGTGGAATTCCTCATTATTTACGATGCAAAACTATTTTTATTTCCAAAGTAAGAAAATCTTTTTCTTGTGTATCTCGTCAATGCAGCAAACATTTACTTTGGCTAGTTACCTGAAGAATTTCGAAAAGTTGCTATTGAATATGGAGTACGCGTCAAAGTCAATATTCCGGGATATTGAGACTGAAATATAATAGCAAATGTGGATTAATATACAGTTTTCTTGAAAAGACATTCGGCACGTTCCAAAAGGACCCATGAAGTATTTGATTCTCCATTTGATTGCTTATTTTATGGTGTATCTATACATACCGCCAACTTACCCCGGGGCCGGGTAAGTTGGCTGTATGTATAGATACCATTTCGCTTAAACACATGTATTCGATAATTAACAAGCCACTTTTGTTACTTACATTTTTCTTATGAATTAAGTAAACGGATGAATATCAATATATACGTATTCCATCGATCGTTAATTGATACGAAATATTGTTTCGTGTAAGTTGACTAGACTGAGTATTATGTTACGTGCTATGTTATTTCTATTCAATTTCCTCAAACATTGCCAAAAATCCTTTATAATGCACTCTCGTTAAAACCAACCTACTGCAAATTTATAAATCCGCAAACAACCTATAAAAACAACAGTAGATGGTCATACCAAAAACAACGAATTGTATTCTATTTCTCTATAAAATACCGTAAACCGGGGTGACTTTGATCATCGGGGTGACTTTGATCACTCGAAACTTTTTTCGTAGATTGCTTATTTCGCTAATCCTTAAAATTTGAGACGAGTTTTGCTCTAAACTTAAAAAATACTGCATTGTTACATTTTTTTTAGTATATTGTTCGGTTTTTTGAGTGCAAAAACCACAAAAAAAACCGAAAGGATCTAGCCGGGTAAGCACGTGAAATGATCCCCCAAGCCAAAATGGAATTGTAATAAGCCATTTGAAGCAGCTTTGCTTAGAGAATATTTTTGCCAAGTTTTAACCCTTTAGCGGCCATATTGGGGGAGCTAGGGTGGTTTTTTCGATTTTCGTTTTTTTTTTTCAAAAATTCCTTTCATAGGCAAAATTTGAAAAAAAAAAACACGATTGTTATTTACGTTAAGAGGCACATTTTGAATTTTTTTTCAGATTTAAAAAAATATTTGAAATTTTTGCAATTTTTGTTTCTTTACTTACAATTTTATTACTAATAAATATAAACTTTTCATCATTTAATAATTTGTTTTTTGATGTATATTGTTGATTTTTTTCATATTTTTAAAAAATGTGGAGGGGTATTATATTTGAACAAAACCACATAATGGTAAGATATTCCCACTGCAATTCTATCCAACTACCATGCGTCTCCATAGAAATCCTTCTTGAAGGAACCGCACGGTAGTTAGTATTTTTTCCAGGCCATATCATCGGAAGCTTCCGGTTTTACCTCATTTAAACATACTGGCTATGACGTATTGTGAATAATACTCACGGCAAAGTATCCTTAGGCAATAAAAAAGCATTTTTCATAACATGTAGTTTCTTTTTCTACCCAGAATACGACCTGTATTAGTACTCATTATTAGAGTTTTTTCATGATGAATATATGTTCCATTCAGTTTGTCTTCACATCTCGCCCTGAGCAGAAGCAAAAAATCATCCCGCGCAAGTGAAACAGTCAATTCTACCTAAAATCAATCGGTGCCTATCACACAAGCAGTCTATATAACAATAGCCTATACCTACTATGCGATATAGTGATGAGTGACGGTGCCCAGCAAAAAGCAACCCAAATGCGGCCGAACTGTGTTGCTGTTGATTTTTCAAAATCCCCTGTAAGACCAGCCATTCGGGAAGTGGAACAGTTATTAAAAGTGCAGATGGAACTCAATCTGGCTGAAGTGAAAACCCTACAAATGCATCATATCAAACATTGCGTGCTGATTTCGTTCAATGTTAAATATAGCATTCCCGTATACATCGAGAACGGCGCTGTAGAAGTTCGAGTCCATGATTTGGCTACGCGTACCCCTGACGGCGCGATTAAAAAATGCTTGCAAAAATACGGAGAAGTAGACTCCGTTACACATTATACATGGAGGAATTTTTTCCCGGGCATCCCTAACGGTGTTCGTGTGGTGAGAATGCGTGTGACCAAGCCAATTCCCTCATACTCACTAGTCACGTACCCAGGGCAAATTCCTACGTGCCAGTTCTGCACGAAGAAGCTGCACCTCGGAAAACCTTGCGTAGAAACTGTTAAGGAAAACTTAACCAATCCAACTGAAATCAGACCAGAACCATCTTACGCTAAACCACTAACAGCTGCAAAACCAACATCTCCGGATCAAGCACCAACAACCAGCAACAACAACAACGAAACGAATGCCGAGAAATACGAACATACAATAACGACCGATAAGAGTAAGACACAAACTGGAACATCTGACCGCGAGCAGCAGGAAAGTACTACGGATGAGGACATGGACATGAACGACAACGCGAAAGAAGACAAACGGATCGAACCTCAAATTGCAGTGGACAACACTGGCAATATTTCGCCCCCTAGAAAAAGGATCTCAACATGCAGCAGAAAACTGCGTCTAATCGAGACAAAAAACTTGACATAGTTGTTTTTTTTTATTTATTGTAAAAAAACGAACAATCGGCCTTGTCGAGCTACCGCATTTGGGCCTAAATAAATTTAATAATTATTAAAAAAAAATATGTTCCATTGAACATGAGGTACAGTTTATTAGTGATTCCGAATATTTTTTGTCATTGCCGAAGTATGCTTCTCAATCAGTCCTTCCCGGGATAATGCTTGAAATTCAAAATTAGTTGGTAAGACATCTTTTTCGAACGCCTGAATCACATAATAACAAAATTCGGCTCTCGGTCCAGTCTGAGGATTTTGGATATGACCATTTTTGAATTTTCAGTGCGTAATTTAAATAAAAATACAACAATGACTTGTATAACATTTGAAGATGAGTTTCTCATTGAAACTAGCATGTCACGGAGCTCAATAATATTTTCCCATTTCAAGCCAGTAAATGCCTGGAGACACTGATAGCGAATAATCACTTGCTGAATCCATTAGAGCAGTCCTAGTATTGATCGATAAACAATTAAAAAATGTATCAAATCGTCCACTTCTAGAGCTTTCATTTCAATGAATACGAAGGTTCCGGAGTCCATCTTCATATAACCGATTTTTCATTATATGATCCTTACAACACCGATTTCCTTTGCGGATGAACAGACGTTTTCTTAAAAAACAACTTCACATCTCAAAAGGAACAGTGACTATTTAACGTAAAGACCCGCAAATAAACAAATTAGAACATCTAATCGCATACAATCTATTCGGAAACTAGTTTTTGAAAACCTTGGAAAGCTCCCCAGGGATCGTAGATAGTCAACGTTGTCAAAGCTACTTTGATTGATTATTAGTGATCTAGACAAGCAAATCCAAATCATGTTGCACGGATTTCAATATGTATTGCATCAGGTAGATATGATGTCTTACCAGTTTATATGAGAATTTGATGCGGGACCGCAATCTTCAACCTGTAACTCCGGAACGAGGATGTTCGATTTACAAATATTCAATAGTATTAATTTGAAAATAAGTTAATCGGTTCAGCCATCTCTGTGAAATAAGTGTGAGTTTAAATGACACAGGCTTATCTACACACACATAAACACGCAGACATTCTCAAAAAAAGGATAACTAATGTTTTCTTTGGTTAGGCACGACACACAGAGGAGTAACTAGAACAAATTCTTGGCCAAAAACCAAAATATTTCTTTTCGATTTTTTTGTTTCATTATATTTGTTTTAAATACCTAAGAACCTACTGTATAACGCGGCAAAATTAGGAGTATATCAAAAATTGTTAAAGAATTTTTGCATGTATGCCCAATGGTGATATTTTAAGGGATATTTTAATCGTTTTCGTTATATATTCAGCAAAATCGCTTTCTAGTGATGATGACTGTATTAAATAAGACAATATGTTTAGATTAACCGTACAAATTTAGCGATGTTACTAAAGGGAGCTGATAACGGTGTAGGTTTTACTTTGTAACCCCACTCGTATACGTTAGCCGTGTAGCATTGGCATTTTGCTTCCTATGCATTTCGTCACCTATACATAGATAGTAACAGCTGTAATAGGGAAAAATAAATTCAGTTGATTCCGACCGTCGAACTGTGAACACTACCTGCAAAATAAAAGAAAAGTGGTTAATAAAATTAGTACTTACCGTGTAGTTTTTCGTGGTTCCTGCCCTTCTTCAAAGTGCTGCTTGCTGTTCCATCTGCTGCGGTGTTCAGCTGCTGCTTGCTGCGTTGCTGTCCAAATCGGTGAGCTAAAAAAACCACAACGTAGGACACTTAGCGCGATCATAATTGGTGCCGTGACCAGGATCGCCATTAGCAAACGATCGATTCCGCCATCGCCGATTCGTTTGAACAGCAACTTTGTCTCGCCGGACATTCTTGAAGTCGCCATTGTAGACGCCGTCTATTTTCCCGCTTGGATATCTGAGAGTCGCCATCGCTATCTTCAAGCACCTGTTGGAATATATTTATACAAGGCCTGATACCTTCAGGCAGAAGGTTAGTCTCTGTCCAACGGAAATTTTGTGCTTTCTGGTGCGCTCTAGATATTTGTTTCTTCTGTTTCATTGAGGCTTCATCAAATTCTTGGAATTCTTTCGACGGTCGACGACGAGGACAGTTTTTCGGATCCGGTAGTTTGCGAGGCAGTGCACATACTGGCTCTACGATCCACTCGAGGGATACTTACGTGACCGCCCATCTCTATGGCCCCTGCGCCGTGTATTGAATAGACTCGAGGATCACCTACGGTACTCGGCCATCTAGCGCCATTTTCTTCGATACGACTTGCAGCCATTGTAGCGTGTATCTGCGAACAATATAGCTTCCTGATTCGGATCAAGATTTTGGAATTCTTGATCGAGTTCCAGCCTGTTCCTGTTTGGATATAAAATTCAAGGCATTGATTGCTTTGGAGAAGGTGAGTACCTTTCCAATCTGCAATAGTTTATCCTCCGGGTCTACCGTGGTCCTTTTTTCTGCAGATCGACGCATTTTCGAACCACAACCGTTCTTTCGATCGCTTATTGCTGGTCAAGATGGCTGACAACCAGCGAATCAATCAGCTGACTGCAAGGAGAGCTACGATGATTGGCGCTCTGGGTCGGGCTGAGGCATTTCTGGTGGACTACAACGCTCAGCGGGACGAACCTCAGGTACTATTGAGGCTTGAGCATTTAAACAGCATTTGGGCTGCTCTGGAGGAAATTCAAACCGAGCTGGAAACTGAAGCGACAGATCAAGAAGGTAGGGCACAACATGATGCAGTCCGTGCTGATTTCGAACCCCGGCTTTTTACAATAAAGGCTTCATTAATTACTAAACTGCCTGCACTTCCTGGTAACGCTAGTAACCCCCGACCCCCGCATGCTACTTCCGCTCTCTCTGGCATTAAACTGCCTACTATTTCGCTTCCTGAGTTCGATGGCGACTATATGCAATGGCTGACCTTTCATGATACGTTCTTGGCTTTAATCCACAACAACGCTGATGTTCCACCTATTCAGAAGTTCCATTACTTGAGAGCAGCCGTCAAGGGGGAGGCTGCTCAATTGATCGAATCCATCGCAATTTGCTCCGCTAATTATATTCTTGCTTGGGAAGCTCTCGTGGGACGGTATTCCAACGAATATCTACTGAAGAAGCGACACCTTCAGGCACTCTTCGACATTCCACGCATGAAGAAGGAGACTGCAGCAACGCTTCACGGATTGGTAGATGAGTTCGAGAGACACACGAAGATTCTTCACCAGTTGGGAGAACCGACGGATGCCTGGAGCACCATCCTTGAGCATTTATTGTGCACGCGACTACACGATGACTCTCTGAAGGCCTGGGAGGACCACGCATCCACAACGCAGCACCCGAATTTTGCTTGCTTGATCGATTTTCTCCAGCGTAGAACCCGCGTGTTGGAATCGATCTCCGTTAATCACCATCAATCTACAAGTGCGACTAATGACGGTGCGTCCACCAGTCAGTTCCGGAGGCATTCCCAGTTTCGTTTGTCGTCCTGCGCATCCACCGCTAGCCCGTCGTTCAAGTGCCCCACGTGCAGCCAATCGCATTCTCTGGCAAGGTGTGGCAAGTTTAATAGTATGTCTGTGAATGATCGGCAGCAATTTGTAAATCTGAAGCGATTGTGCCACAATTGCCTGAGAGGAGATCACATGGTACGTCAATGCCCCTGTGATATGAATTGCAGAAAATGTAACCAGCGCCACCATACTCTTCTGCATACGGGCCAAACCGCCGGCCCAAAGAAGTTCAGCAACGACGCGACTTCTCGTTCAATTAATTCCATCGAGCCTGCTGTCAAGGCTACTTCGTCGTCTACTAACGTAATCTCCGAGCAAACCATTGTTGCTGCTGCTGAAGATGTTTCGATTGTTAGTGCTTCCCTTCAGCAACCTCGTGAAAACGTTTTCTTATTGACCGTCATCGTCAACGTCGTCGATGCTTATGGGCAGCATCACCCTGCACGCGCTTTACTGGACAGCGCATCGCAGCCAAATCTGATCACCAACCGCATGGCTCGTATTCTCCGCTTAAAGAAGCATCCCGTCAACGTTACTGTCCAAGGGGCCGGACAAGTATCGAAAGTCATTAGCGAATCTGTCTACGCCCAAGTCAGCTCAAGGAAGGAACCTTTCTCTTGTGGTGTTAGCTTCCTCGTAATGGATAAAGTGACGGCCAATCTTCCATCGCATAATGTCTCCATAGCCGAATGGAGAATCCCAAAGGATCTCTTTCTCGCGGATCCAACATTCCACAAGAGCCAGCCGATCGATATGGTGCTCGGAGCTAAGCATTTTTACTCCTTCTTCCCGAATGCCGCACGCATACAATTGCATGGCAATCTCCCACTCCTAGTTGACAGCGTTTTTGGGTGGATCGTTGCGGGTTCGGCTGATTCAATTCTTCCAACACAGAGAGTATCTTCCAGTCCCAGCAGTATCGTAACTGTATCGATGGTTTCCTTGGAAGAAAGTCTGGAGCGTTTTTGGAAAATGGAAGAACTGACAACCAAGGACAACTACTCCATCGAAGAGAGGCGTTGTGAAACCCTCTACCAAGCGACGGTCGCCAGAAACCCCGATGGACGATACATGGTTCGCCTTCCTCGAAAACCTGACTTTGACGATATGCTGGGCGAGTCTAAGGCAAGCGCATTGCGACGATTCGAATATTTGGAGCGACGCTTGGAACGAAACTCCGACCTAAAACTAGAGTACCACCGTTTCATGCAAGAATACCTCGACCTTGGCCATATGCAGCTGACCAAAACAACTGGCGCCGAAAGCTCCAAATCTTTTTACTTACCGCACCATCCTGTCATCAAAGAAGCGAGTTCCACGACGAAAGTTCGTGTTGTGTTCGATGGTTCGGCAAAAACATCTACCGGTTTCTCCCTCAACGATGCCCTCTGTGTTGGTCCAGTAGTTCAAGACGAGCTACTTACCACAATGCTACGGTTTCGCACGTACCCAATTGCTTTAGTCGGTGACATAGCGAAAATGTATCGACAAGTCCTCATGCACCCAGATGATGTTCCACTGCAGCGAATTTTCTGGCGATTTTCCCCCGACCAACCAGTGCAAGCCTTCGACTTACTTACCGTTACTTACGGGTTAGCTCCGTCATCATTTTTGGCAACTCGTACACTGCTACAGCTAGCTGACGATGAAGGTCAGTCCTATCCCCTCGGCAGCAGGGCTCTCCGGAAAGGCTTTTACGTCGACGATTTCATCAGTGGGGAGCAATCGATCGAAAAAGCCATCCGCCTACGCAAAGAAATCAGCGAATTACTTGGGAAGGGAGGATTTGTTCTTCGCAAGTGGACTTCCAATCGACTCGAAGTCCTACACGGATTAAACGCCGACCAAATCGGCACTCAATCCCCTCTGGAGTTCACCCCCCACGAAACGGTGAAAGCTCTGGGAATAATTTGGGAACCAGAAGGAGATTTTCTTCGATTCGATTCGCAAGTGCAACATGACGGCAAACCGCCCACCAAACGATCAATTTTATCGTCTATTGCCAAGCTATTTGACCCCATCGGCCTGATTGCGCCCGTTGTTGTGCGGGCCAAAATCATTATGCAGCAGTTGTGGCTACTACCAATTGAGTGGGATGATCCAGTTCCCAAAAATATTCGTGTCAACTGGGAAAAGTATCACAACGAATTGCCGAAAATTACCGCGCACAGAGTAAGTCGCTACGCATTTCTACCCTGTTCCACCATGCAATTGCATACCTTCGCCGACGCGTCCGAACTAGCCTACGGCGCGTGCACCTACGCCCGTTGCCAAGACGAACAAGGAAACATAAAAATCGAACTTCTTGCCGCCAAGTCCCGTGTTGCTCCGCTAAAACGACTGACTATCGCACGTCTGGAACTCTGCGCTGCAGTTTTGGCCGCTCATCTCCACGATCGAGTCAAACGAGCTCTCGATATTGACGTTTCTGCTTCCATTTTCTGGTCGGATTCTGCTATCGTTCTCCAATGGCTCCAATCATCTCCAAACACATGGCAAACCTTTGTGGGAAATAGAGTTTCGGAAGTGCAGCACTTCACTCGTGGCTGTCAGTGGAAGCACGTTGCTGGTATCGAGAATCCCGCCGATTTGGTGTCCCGGGGTATGTCGGTCGACGAGTTCCTGGCTAGCACGTTATGGAAGGAAGGACCGCATTGGCTTCTTCTGCCGGATCGAGAATGGACCAGCTCTAACCCGCCAAGTGTGGCCGAGGAAATGCTAGAAGTTCGACACATCGTAGCTACCGTACAGTCAGTTCCATCAGTCAATGCATTGTTTCTCCGTTGGTCGTCATACACCCGCCTACTACACGTTACAGGCTACTGCCTTCGCTTTCTGTTGAACGCCCACGCCAAGGCCAGAACTCAGCCTCCCCCCAACGCAGAACCTGTTGCGAAATCACTGTCTGTGGAAATACTTACCAAAGCCAAACTTACCCTGATTCGCCTTGCTCAACAAGATGCATTTAGTCCTGAAATAAAAGAGTTGGAAAGGGGGAAACCTATATCAAAACGCTCACATGTACGCCAAATGAGTCCGTTTCTAGACCAGGAGAAAGTGATGAGGGTCGGAGGCCGTCTTAAACTAGCACAGTTACCCTACCAAATGAAACATCCCGCCCTACTACCCAGCTTTCATCCCCTATCACGTTTAATTGCCATGAACTATCATGAAAAAATGCTTCACGCCGGTGGGCGACTGCTATTATCAGCCATGCGCGAAGAGTTTTGGCCACTGCACGGTCGTCGCCTAGCACGTAGCACTGTGCGTAAATGTTTCCGCTGCGCTCGCCTTAATCCAGTGCCTGCTCATCAACACATCGGGCAGCTACCCGTTCACCGAATTATTCCCAGCCGTCCATTCAGTATCGTTGGAGTCGATTACGCTGGCCCGCTGTACCTTAAGCCGATCCACAAACGCGCAGCATCTGCAAAGGCGTACATCTGTTTGTTCGTCTGTTTCGCCACCAAAGCGGTCCACATTGAGCTCGTCAGCGATCTGTCCACTCAGGCTTTCCTATGTGCGCTTCGTCGTTTTATCGCCAGACGTGGTCGCCCAGCACACATCCACTCAGACAATGGCAAAAACTTTGAAGGAGCTAAAAATGAATTACCGGAATTATTTGCCATGCTTCAAAACTCGGAAGTAAACGAACAGATCGCATCTACCTGTGCTGACGAAGGAATCACTTGGCACTTAGTTCCGCCAAAAGCGCCCCATTTCGGCGGGCTATGGGAAGCTGCCGTTAAAGTAGCTAAAAAGCATCTCCACCGCCAGCTCGGTCCGTCTCGACTGTCATTTGAGGATGTCAGCACTGTGCTCACTCAGATCGAAGCACTGATGAACTCCCGGCCGCTGCTTCCTATGTCGGACGATCCCGATGAATTAGCTGCACTAACACCTGCGCATTTTCTGATCGGAACCAGTATGCTAGCCTTGCCCGACCCAGACCATCGGAACATCCCTGTCAACCGACTGGATCACTACCAGAAGCTGCAACTGCACGTCCAAAAATTTTGGTGTCATTGGCGCACCGAATACCTCCAGGAGCTTCAGAAAGACACCGTGATGTACCAACGAAACGATAGTTTGCTTCCCGGTCGAATGGTTATTGTCGTCGATGAAATGCAGCAGCCAATACGTTGGCCGCTCGCCCGAATCCTGACCACTTCACCCGGCCCGGATGGAATGACACGTGTTGTAACGCTGCGTACTGCTCGGGGAATTATCACCCGCCCAATCACCAAAATTTGCCTGCTGTCTGATCCTGCTACTACTGCCAACGACGAAGAAGATGATCCGCTGGCCACCAACCAACATCCGGCCCAACGATCCGAGGTTCCTGAAAATGAAAATTGAAAAAAAAGAAATTGAATTTTGTATACTCACCTAGTTGATAAGTTGAAATTTTTTCTTGTGAATTTTGTTTATTTTGAAATGACATTTCAAGGGGGTGGCAATGTTTAGATTAACCGTACAAATTTAGCGATGTTACTAAAGGGAGCTGATAACGGTGTAGGTTTTACTTTGTAACCCCACTCGTATACGTTAGCCGTGTAGCATTGGCATTTTGCTTCCTATGCATTTCGTCACCTATACATAGATAGTAACAGCTGTAATAGGGAAAAATAAATTCAGTTGATTCCGACCGTCGAACTGTGAACACTACCTGCAAAATAAAAGAAAAGTGGTTAATAAAATTAGTACTTACCGTGTAGTTTTTCGTGGTTCCTGCCCTTCTTCAAAGTGCTGCTTGCTGTTCCATCTGCTGCGGTGTTCAGCTGCTGCTTGCTGCGTTGCTGTCCAAATCGGTGAGCTAAAAAAACCACAACGTAGGACACTTAGCGCGATCACAATATTATTACAAACGTAGTTCAACACAACCGTTTGTTTAACTTCAGCTTAAAACTAACTAAAAAAGTAAACTTGCTGTGTATTGCACCAACTTTAAAAAATACCTTGTTTTAACATTTTATTCCAAATTTGAATTATAAAAAAGTTACATTATACGGCTAGATCCGGCAAAGTTGCTGAAGCAGTATTACAATACAAGATTTCAGCTATACAAAAAATATTCGAACTCTTCCGATCTTGTCCGATCCACCAATCCCAAGCGATTCGAAAATATTTAAATTTTAACTAATTTGAGGTACACCGAAATGCTGTAGGGCCAAATATTATGTTTGCCAACATGTATCTCTATGAAAATATGCACAGGCGTCCCTTTTCTTCTCCCTTTCCCACTGATCAAATGTTTATGCAACTGGAAAAATAAATGTATTCACAAAGATCACCTAGAAATTACTAGTATTTCAAAGGATATAGAAAATTGGCCTCTGCACTGGTAGGTGGGTAGATGCCAAATTGTTCCAAAAACTAATAATTGTTTATTTTTAGTTCATATTAAGGCATAATAACAACAATTGCAGCAGCAAATAATTTTGGCCAGGATTCGACCCCAATTACTCCTCTGTGCGACAGTGAGTCGCGCATCCCACATAGTACCAGTACGCTAAAGGTAAGGCTTTTGAAAATTTTTGAACCTTACTATAAAAAACGTTTTTAATCCACCTAACAGTGTGATGAGACATTTCTTATAACTCTTATCACTCTCTTCGGATATTATATCGTTTGAGAACATTTAGAACTTGATGCTTCGCGATGTTTTTGATAACACATACTACATGGGATAGTGGCAGGACTCAGAGAATCGCTCAAATCAGCATAGGACAACATCAGTGCTAGAAATCTCAAGCCAAATCAATGGGAAAGCGAAAAAATGGCCCATAAAATAAACATACCAACGAATTATTGTTAATGCTAAAAAATATCTAAATTGTGGTGGGAAACTGAATTTTACTAAAGGGGTTATATATTGTCTGAGCCAAAAAAATCGGAATTTTTTTTTGAATCGATTTGGAGTTTATACTTTACTCAAATTTCCAACGCGACTGAGAACTAAGAAATCAACGCTTTTTCTTGAAAAGGGCGATACTAGCAGTGATACCATTCAAAGAAAATCAACAGTGAATATTTCCAGACTTGGTTTTATTTCCTATTTAAGAACTATTGTGTTTTTTACATCCTAGATTGCATGATTCAGTGATCGAAACCCAAAACTTCATAAAGTATTTGAAATTATTAAATTAAAATTTGTTTTTGCTATTGAAATTGACAAAATGATAGTATCGCCCCTTTGGCGAATGTTTACTTTTTCGGTCCCACCTATCAGCATTGAAGTATCGCCCTTACGTTTTTTACAATAACTACCGTTCGACACCACCGATTTCGTCCGTGTTTTTTCAATAGCGATCATTGTTACTATTTACAGCTGGTATCAGCTTGATAATCCTAAAAAATACGAAAATGACAGTTTCGCTTCTAAACTGCTAGCAAAAAAAAGTATCGCCCTGTTTGTTTGCATGGAGCGTGGAGGGCGAAACTTTAAATAAACAAACAAAAATACAGTTTCGCCCGTTGTATTTTTTGCTGTAGTTTAAGAAAGCAATATCTTAGAATCAAAATTTTTAGGTTCATTGGTTGCGTTTCAAAGCCCTCATTCGCATGTATGAAAAAAGCCTTATGATTACATTTGTAAGTATCGCCCTTTTCACAAAAAAAGCGTTGAAATGAAATCGCAGCTCCTGATATCACGCTATCTCTGCATGCGTGCATAGTTCCAAATTTTACTTCGACATCGACTTTTTCCAAAGGTCACTTCCCAGTAGTATCCTTGATTTGAATTATTATCGCTAATCCTAATTCCAAAGAACAAATAAAAACCTCTCGAAAACGAACCGTTTGTGAAAATCATCATCATTACTGGAATTTTCATTTTCACGAAACTTTTCGACAACCTTCCGTCACTTGCGTTAATGCACTGAGTGCACAGTGTTATGAAAATCTAGCGAAATCGTCTTAGGGCACCAGCGGGTCTAATTCAGAGCTATCTGCGCGGCGAGTTAAATCTGTAAAGAATACAAAAAATTAATTTCAATTCCATAATTTTCAGTTCAGCAATTCGAGAGATCGTGCTCACCGCAAGCCATGAAAAATAGACTACGTTGTGAAGCGATGGTCACTATTTATTAAAAAATCACGGTTAAATAAAAAATAAAACTATAAAAAAATTCAAATAGTTTATAATTTTCACAAACTTATTAGGAAAAATTGTTTAATAAGCTTTCGTAATATTGTGTAAGAAAAAAGTTGAAAATTTCAGTATTTTCTCTATCTGCAACATATAAACCCTTAAGTATACCAATTAATTGGTATACGAATTGGAATAGGTTCGCCAAATTTTGGAAGAAGTCTATAAAATAACCCCTTGAAAACTACCTAAAAATTGTTTTAGTTCGATGCAATAAAAAAAACTCCAAAAATGAAATGTACCTATTAATGTGAAACACAGTGCATAATACATACAATAAAGACCCATTTTTATCAGTCTCATGGCGTATTTTAGGCTGACAAAATGGGGACATTGACTAACTCGGGCATTTTTTTCTTCTTTATAATAAACTGAAGCTGTTAAAATATTCTTCCCGTCCCGTTGATATAGTCTGATAACTATTTCTGATTATGATGAATTTTTCATTTTTGCATATTTCCATCTTCATGATAAGGAAAACATGCTCAAGAAAGGATTTACTCGAATTCAGTCTTGTTCGTCTGCTAGAGCCCATCAAACTTATGTTCATATTTGGCTGATAAAATCGGGGTTTCAATGTATTATAATAGATATTCAGCATTCGAAAAAGTTTCTTCTGAACGAGTGTAGAACGACTTTGTTTCTACTTACTTGAAATCAGCGGCGTAGCCAGAAATTCGGTTTGGTGGGGGTTTGGTGAAAATCGATCATACTGTCCAAACGGCAAAATTCCGAAACCGTAATTTTTGAAGTTTTAAAATTATGCAGAATTAATTTTTCAGAAAATAGTAACAGAGTTCGTGTCTAGTGAATTTGTTGAGACTTTATTGTAGTCATGAATATTAGCCTGAGAAAATTCACCATAAATACTTCTTGGACGATATACCGTCAAAATTATTTTATCAAATGATGCACTGTTTAACGTTTGTAAAACTCATCGAATATACTGAACCTCCGAAATCGGCGGTTTCAAAATGATGCTGCCTTGACCTTAAATTACTGTTTTTAAACATTTGACCTATACATATAATTGGTCATACAACAAAAATCAAATGCTCATCAAAATCGATCAGAACCTGCTAGAATCGAAAGGAAATCGTCATTTTTCATAAATTTCTCTCTGCATTCGGAAAGTGTTATTCTCGTTATTAATCATATTACGTTTTCGTCTCAACTCGACGCATTCCCAAAGTAAAAACCTGTCTTAATCCACCTAGTGGTGCAATTGTGCTTGTCTCATTTGTCCAGACTACGATTCCATGGCTGGTTATGTTCAATACAATGGTGGAAATGAATATTACATGTTCAGTACGATTTGCACATACATACAATGGATCGACAGCCACGATCTTGAGATACTATGTGATACTGAAACAACGCTTGAAACCAGCGGCGGATCATGGAGAAAGATCCGGGAGGTCCAGGTCCTGCCGAAAATTATCAACTTGTTAAGAAATTTTAAACTAGTCTTAATTTTAAAGTAGCAACCTCTCACTGCATACTCCCTCCGGGCCGATTTTTAGAGTGATTGCATAACCTTTCTATATGAGAAAGGCAAAAATGTACCAAAGTCCAAAAAAGTAAATTTTTGTCAAACATCTCAATGTTTCATGCATTTTAAAGTCATTTGGCATCAAAAATACAAATTTGATTTAGAAAATTTTTCATTTCAGTTTATATGGGAATTTGCTGTGTGATTGCGCTCTTCAACTCGTAACTTCGGAACCGGAAATCCAATCAATAAAAAATTAAATTGCAGCCGATGGGAAGCTTGTACCTTTCATTTGAGACTAACTTTGTGCAAATCGGTCCAGCCATCTCTGAGAAACAGAGGTCACATTTTTTCCACATACACACATACACACACAGACATTTTCCGATCTCGACGAACTCAGTCGATTGGCATATGACACTCGGCTCTCCGGGTCGGGATTAGATTGACGGATTTTAGAGTGAATGAGAAAGGCAAATGTTGAAATTTATGCATTTTTTTGGTGAGCAGTCCTATGTTTCATAGACATTACATCAATTTTAACCTCGCTTTCTATTAAATAAAGACCCTTATTACAGTACATCTCTACAAAAGCGAGCTCAATTTGAAAAGAAATCTGAGGATTATGATTGATTACAGAACTCTAGAATTTTCTATTGGAATGTTTTCAGGCAGGAATTTGATATTGATGCTATTAGTCAACTGTGAAATCAAGACCAATAGATCAGCTACATATCAGGACCCCATTCCGACAAACAAACAACAGGTTATCAATCTACGGATTAGATAATTGTTATTGTAATATTGAATTAAATCAGTCTGCATCAATAAATTTTCAACTTCAATCCAATATTTTTTTTGGGTGTTGTGGGGGGGGGGGGGGGTTGTATGGTGTTAAACCCCAAAACCTTCTCTTGGCTACGTCGTTGCGTGGAGTTATTTATTTCGGTTTTCATTTTCCGATATGTTTCAGATCGATCCGATGGTTATAAGTTAGAAAAATTGCAGTCAGAAGGTTGGCACAAATGAACATTTTTGTACTGATAAGTTATCAAGTTCCTTCCAGACAACTTGGAAGTGTTCGGTGATTATTTCTAGCGGTTGTAGATAGAAAAATGACATACAAAATTCGTTTTATAGGAATAATGTTTAGCTTATTTCAATGGATTATTACTATATTGAACAATAAATAGGTGACAAAGAGTAATCAACAAACAACAAGCCATAACTTTTAAAGTATTCAAAATAGATATTTGAAGTCTTCAGTAAAGTTATTCGCAAAAGTAAGAGCTACAAATTTGCTGAAGACATCATTTCGATATAATCACTTCCACGAAAATTTGTGAAAATATCTGACTCATAGGGGTATTAATCAGCAAAAGAGCAATACCAAAAGAAAGGGCATATTACCTCCATTAAATTCTCCGAAGATACTATTGACCTAAAATAAGCCGTTTTGGCGTTAATAATAGATTACATGTTTTGCCTTTCTCAATAGAAAGGTATTGCAATTGCTCTGAAAACCGACTTTTTAACGGAGGCCCGGAGGACCGAGTGACATATACCATTCGATTCAGTTCGTCGAGTTCGGCAAATGGCTGTGTGTGTATGTATGTGTGTGTGTATGTGTGTGTATGTGACCAAAAATGTCACTCATTTTTCTCAGAGATGGCTGAACCGATTTTGACAAACTTAGTCTCAAATGAAAGGTGCAACGTTCCCATAGGCTGCTATTGAATTTCTAATGGATCCGACTTCCGGTTCCGGAATTACAGGGTGATATGTACGAACACGCAGAAAATGTCGATTTTAATAAATTCTGCAATGAATGTATAAAGGTGAAATTTTTTCCAAAATATGACCACAACAAAAAACGCTTTTAATCCACCTAACAGTGTGATGAGACATTTCTTATAAATCTTATCACTCTCTTCGGATATTATATCGTTTGAGAACATTTAGAACTTGATGCTTCGCGATGTTTTTGATAACACATACTACATGGGATAGTGGCAGGACTCAGAGAATCGCTCAAATCAGCATAGGACAACATCAGTGCTAGAAATCTCAAATCAAATCAATGGGAAGCGAAAAAATGGCCCATAAAATAGACATTGCTACGAATTATTGTTAATGCTCTGTTAATAAAATATCTAAATTGTGGTGGGAAAACTGAATTTTCCTAAAGGGGTTATATATTGTACTGAGCCAAAAAAATCGCATTTTTTTTAATCGATTTGGAGTTTATACTTTACTCAAATTACCAACGCGACTGAGAACTAAGAAATCAACGCTTTTTCTTGAAAAGGGCGATACTAGCAGTGACACCATTCAAAGAAAATCAACAGTGAATATTTCCAGACCTTTATTTCCTATTTAAGAACTATTGTGTTTTTTACATCCTAGATTGCATGATTCAGTGATCGAAACCCAAAACTTCATAAAGTATTTGAAATTATTAAATTTAAATTTGTTTTTGCTATTGAAATTTACAAAATGATAGTATCGCCCCTTTGGCGATTGTTTACTTTTTCGGTCCCACCTATCAGCATTGAAGTATCGTTCTTACGTTTTTTTACAATAACTACCGTTCTACACCACTGATTTCGTCCGGGTTTTTTTCAATAACGATCATTGTTACTATTTACAGCTGGTATCAGCTTGATAATCCTAAAAAATACGAAAATGACAGTTTCGCTTCTAAACTGCTAGCAAAAAAGTATCGCCCTGTTTGTTTGCATGGAGCGTGGAGGGCGAAACTTTAAATAAACAAACAAAAATACAGTTTCGCCCGTTGTATTTTTTGCTGTAGTTTAAGAAAGCAATATCGTAGAATCAAAATTTTTAGGTTAATTGGTTGCGTTTCAAAGCCCTCATTCGCATGTATGAAAAAAGCCTTATGTTTACATTTGTAAGTATCGCCATTTTCACAAAAAAGGGTTGAAATGAAATCGCAGCTCCTGATATCACGCTATCTCTGAAGTGCATGCGTGCATAGTTCCAAATTTTACTTCGACATCGACTTTTTCTAAAGG
Source organism: Topomyia yanbarensis (assembly GCF_030247195.1). Lineage (NCBI taxonomy): Eukaryota > Metazoa > Arthropoda > Insecta > Diptera > Culicidae > Topomyia > Topomyia yanbarensis. The sequence continues at coordinate 213,152,618 of NC_080672.1, read as the reverse complement.
TGACTTCCCAGTAGTATCCTTGATTTGAATTATTATCGCTAATCCTAATGCCAAAGAACTTGAAAGCTCTCGAAAACGAACCGTTTGGGAAAGTCATCATCATTACTGGAATTTTCATTTTCACGAAACTTTTCGATAACCTTCCGTCACTTGCGTTAATGCACTGTGTGCACAGTGCTCTGAAAATCTAGCGAAATCGTCTTAGGGCAGCTATCTGTGCGGCGAGTAAAGTAAAGAATACTAAAAATTAATTTCTATTCCATAATTTTCAGTTCAGCAATTCGAGAGATCGTGCTCACCGCAAGCCATGAAAAATAGACTATGTTGTGAAGCGATGGTCACTATTTATTAAAAAATCACGGCTAAATAAAAAAAAATTATACTATTAAAAAAATTCAAATAGTTTATAATTTTCACAAACTTATTAAGAAAAATTGTTTAATAATCTTTCGTAATATTGTGTAAGAAAAAAGCTGAAAATTTCAGTATTTTCTCTATCTGCAACATATTAACCCTTAAGTATACCAATTAATTGGTATACAAATTGGAATAGGTTCGCCAAATTTTGCAAGAAGTCTATAAAAAAACCCCTTGAAAATTACCTAAAAATTGTTGTAGTTCGATACAATAAAAAATCCCCAAAAATGAAATCTACCTATTAATGTGAAACACAGTGAATAATACATACAATAAAGACCCATTTTTATCAATCTAATGGTGTATTTTAGGCTGACAAAATGGGGATATTGACTAAATCGGGCATTTTGTTTTTCTTTATAATAAACTGAAGCTGTTAAAAAATTCTTCCCGTCCCTTGATGTAGTCTGATAACTATTTCTGATTATGATGAACTTTTTATTTTTGCATATTTCCATCTTCATGATAAGGAAAACATGCTCAAGAAAGGATTTACTCGAATTCAGTCTTGTTCGTCAGCTAGAGCCCATCAAACATATGTTCATATTTGGCTGATAAAATCAGGGTTTCAATGTATTATAATAGATATTCAGCATTCGAAGAAGTTTCTTGTGAACGAGTGTAGAACGACTTTGTCTCTACTTACTTGAAGTCAGCGGCATAGCCAGAAATTCGGTTTGGTGGGGGTTTGGTGAAAATCGATCATACTGTCCAAACGGCATAATTCCGAAACCGTAATTTTTGAAGTTTTAAAATTATGCAGAATTAATTTTTCAGAAAATAGTAACAGAGTTCGTGTCTAGCGAATTTGTTGAGACTTTATTGTAGTCATGAATATTAACCTGAGAAAAATCACCATAAATACTTCTTGGACGATATACCGTCAAAATTATTTTATCAAATAATGCGCTGTTTAACGTTTGTAAAACTCATCGAAGATACTAAACCTCCGAAGTTGGCGGTTTCAAAATAATGCTATCTTGACCTTAAATTACTGATTTTAAACATTTGACCTATACATATAATTGGTCATACAACAAAAATCAAATGCTCATCAAAATCGATCAGAACCTGCTAGAATCGAATGGAAATCGTTATTTTTCATAAATTTCTCTCTACATTCGGAAAGTGTTATCCTCGTTATTAATCATATTACGTTTTCGTCTCAACTCGACGCATTCCCAAAATAAAAACCTGTCTTAATCCACCTAGTGGTGCAATTGTGCTTGTCTCATTTGTCCAGACTACGATTCCATGGCTGGTTATGTTCAATACAATGGTGGAAATGAATATTACATGTTCAGTACGATTTGCACATACATACAATGGATCGACAGCCACGATCTTGAGATACTATGTGATACTGAAACATCGCTTGAAACCAGCGGCGGATCATGGAGAAAGGTCCGGGAGGTCCAGATCCTGCCGAAAATTTTCAACTTGTTAAGAAATTTTAAACTAGTTTTAATTTTAAAGTAGCAACCCCTCACTGCATACTCCCTCTGGGCCGGTATGATTGACGATTTTTAGAGTGATTGCATAACCTTTCTATATGAGAAAAGCAAAAATGTACCAAAGTCCAAAAAAGTAAATTTTTGTCAAACATCTCAATGTTTCATGCATTTTAAAGTCATTAGGCATCAAAAATACAAATTTGATTTTGAAAATTTCTCATTTCAGTTTATATGGGAATTTGCTGTGTGATTGCACTCTTCAACTCGTGACTCCGGAACCGGAAGTCCAATCAATAAAAAATTCAATAGCAGCCGATGGGAAGCTTGTACCTTTCATTTGAGACTAACTTTGTGCAAATCGGTCCAGCCATCTCTGAGAAACAGAGCTCACATTTTTTCCACATACACACATACATACACACACAGACATTTTCCGATCTCGACGTATTGTATGGTGTTAAACCCCAAAACCTTCTCTGGGCTACGCCGTTGCTTGGAGTTATTTATTTCGCTTTTCATTTTCCGATATGTTTCAGATCGATCCGATGGTCAATAGTTAGAAAAATTGCAGTCAGAAGGTTCGCACAAATGAACATTTTTGCACTGATAAGTTATCAAGTTCCTTCCAGACAACTTGGAAGTGTTCGGTGATTATTTCTAGCGGTTGTAGATAGAAAAATGAAATACAAAATTCGATTTGTCGAAATAATGTTTGGCTTATTTCAATGGATTATTTCTATATTGAACAATAAATAGGCGACAAAGAGTAATCCACAAACAACAAGCCATAACTTTTAAAGTATTCAAAATAGATATTTGAAGTCTTCAGTAAAGTTATTCGCAAAAGTAAGAGCTACAAATTTGTAGAAGGCATCATTTCGATATAATCACTTCCAAGAAAATTTGTGAAAATATCTCATAGGGGGATTAATCAGCAAAAGCGCAATACCAAAAGAAAGGGCATATTTCCTCCATTAAATTCTCCGAAGATACTATTGACCTAAAATAAGCCGTTTCGGCGTTAATAATAGATTACATGTTTTTGGTCATATTTCTGGCAATGGGAAATGATAAAAATCTTTCGTCCGCATTTAATGTTAAATATCTCTTTCGATAATAGTCCGATTTCAACAATCTATAGCTTGTTCGAAAGGTATTCGTTAAAGCTGTCTAAAAACATATAAATTGTTAATTTATATTGTCAATTTCGGTAGATAATTCAAAAAACTGCAAAAAACGCCATTTTTACGCATTTAAACATTCATATCTTGGAAACTAAACATCAGAATCAAAAACAAATTAATAGCGTTCATACTGTTTTTCAGTTCTTTCATTTAAAATTGGTTTGGATAAGATCGGTTCAGCCATTGCTGAGAAACACGAATGAGAATTTGTCCGTTACATACACACACACACACACACACACACACACACACAGACACACACACACAGACATTGTCCCAAATCGTCGAGCTGAGTCGATTGGTATATAAGACTCGGCCCTACGGGCCTCGGAAAAAATCTTGAAAGTTTGAGCGAATTCTATACATTTCTTTTATAAGAAATGTAAAAGGTTAAAATTTCGCTAAAATGTCTCTCAAACAACTTAAATTTGCTGTTCTAGGTCACCGGCGGCCAACCAAACTTTCGTTCACTACATTGACCACCATAGACGGTTCCGGAAGTGCCCGGGAAAAGCGGCCATCTTTCAAAATTTACGAACTCACATCAGTTTCCCGGAAATGGTTGGGCCGATTTTCGCAAACTTAGTCCCAAATGATAGCTATAATATCCCCATAGATGTCTATAAAATTTCGTACGGATCGCTTATATGGTTCCGGAAATATAGACTAAACCGTCCGGTCGGAAATTCCCATATAAGCCGGAACTCAAATTTTTTTTTCAAAGGGGGGACCTCATGAAATTTCAGAAATCGAATTCGTATTTTTGATGCCAAACATCTTTAAAATGCATGAAACGTCGAGATTTTATGTTATCTCGACAATTTTTTTTTGTAAAAATCGACTTTTTGGGACTTTTCCGATTTCGCACCTTTTTTCAGTTCAATATTACCGTGGCTTTTTTTTTCTTCAAAATTTTAGAAATCGAATAATGATTAATTTTCCTGTATATAGTTGTCATGTGATGTACAATAATAAAATGTAATATATCCATTTAAAAGCTTTTAATGAATATAAACAACGCACACATTCTCGTAATTCATGATTGAGAAAGGCACAATTGCACCGCTAGGTGGATTAAAATAGGTTTTGGTCATATTTCTGGCAATGGGAAATGATAAAAATCTTTCGTCCGCATTTAATGTTAAATATCTCTTTTGATAATAGTCCGATTTTAACAATCTATAGCTTGTTCGAAAGGTATTCGTTGAAGCTATCTAAAAACATATAAATTGCTAATCTATATTGGTAATTTCGGCAGATAATTTAAAAAAACTGCGAAAAACGCCATTTTTACGCATTCAATCATTCATATCTTGGAAACTAAACATCAAAATCAAAAACAAATTAATAGCGTTCATACTGTTTTTTAGTTCTTTCATTTAAAATTGGTTTGGATAAGATCGGTTCAGCCATTGCTGAGAAACTCGAATGAGAATTCCGTTACATACACACACACAGACACACACACACAGACAGACATTGTCCCAAATCGTCGAGCTGAGTCGATTGGTATATAAGACTCGACCCTCCGGTCCTCGGAAAAAATCTTGAAAGTTTGAGCGAATTCTATGCATTTCTTTTATAAGAAATGTAAAACCTGTTTTAATTCACCTAGAGGTGCAATTGTGCCTTTCTCATTTCTACAAACTATGATGTAATAGCTGGTTCGTACAATATAACATTATGGAAATGTCTTTCATTCTTATTACACTTGGTAAGTATATATAAGAGCACCTTTTTGCATTCATCCCATAACTCCGGAGCCGGAAATCGGATGGAGATGGAATTTAATATCAGTTTCCGGGGACGCAACACCTTTCATTTGAGACTAAGTTGATCAAATCGGTCTAGCCATTTTCGAGAAACCAATATAACCGTTATTCTTAATTTGGATGCTTCCGGATCCGTCGATGGTGGCCAGTGTGGCCAAAGAGACTTTGAATGACTGTTGGTGACCTAGATCTACAAATTCAACAGTTGTGTTTACATTTTAGAAAAAATTTCATCTTTTTGCATTCATCGCAGAATTCGTTAGAATCGGGATTTGCTGCGTGATCGTACGTATCACACTGTAATTCAGGAACCAGAACACAAAATTCAACAGCAGCTGATGGACCTTTCAGTTAAAATCAAGTTTGTCAAAATCGGTTCAGAAAATTCCGAGGAACCGATGTGGACAAACCAACAAATTTTATTTTGTAACCATACTCTTCAACTCGTAATCCGGAACAAGATGTCGGTTGAAAATGGAATTCAATAGCAACCTATGGGAATATTATAGCTTTCATTTGAATCTTAGTTTGTAAAAATCGGTTCAGCCATCTCCGAGAAACCGATGTGGACATTTTGTTAACAAATCCGCACATACACACATACATACATACATACATACATACATACATACATACATACATACATACATACATACATACATACATACATACATACATCCATACACACATACACACATACATACACATAGATATTTTGCGATCTCGGCGAACTGAGTCGAATGTTATATGAGACTCGGCCCTCCGAGTCTCGGTTAGAAAGTCGGTTTTTGGAGCAATCGCATAACCTTTCTATATGAGAAAGGCAAAAGAATAATATCAGCTTGAGTTCAATGTTGTCTTCATGTGATTATATTTTGAAATGTTGGTGGAATGGGTTTGAAAGTGGAAGGAATGGGGGGTTAGTAGAGTGGGACTGGAGGATGCGTCATAAATCCTTCATCTTATTTCGGTATACGGGGTGGATGAAAGAAATGCGGGCGTGAGGGTGGTCCAAGGGGACGGGAGTGATGAAGGAGGGAGGTGTAAGGGTAAGGCGGGGGGAGGGGCGGCGACGCAATGCTCAACTGCATATTTTGCCTTTGAGACTTGGTTTGAGAAAATCGGTTCAGTCATCACCGACGAACCGATGTGACTTTAATTGTGGAATATGCCCGGAATTCCGGACTTCCGGAATCGTCGATAGTGGACAATATATTCAAAGAATATTTGATTGGCAATCAGTGATGTAGATCTGTGATTAGAAGTAATTTGGTGACCATTTCAATAATTTTTAGCCTCTGAGGTATTACGATTGTACCGATTTATATGGGAAATTCCAGTGTATCCTTACTAACACCCCTGTAACTCCGGAAGCAAGTAAAACCTGTTTTAATTCACCTAGAGGTGCAATTGTGCCTTTCTCATTTCTACAAACTATGATGTAATAGCTGGTTCGTACAATATAACATTATGGAAATGTCTTTCATTCTTATTACACTTGGTAAGTATATATAAGAGCACCTTTTTGCATTCATCCCATAACTCCGGAGCCGGAAATCGGATGGAGATGGAATTTAATATCAGTTTCCGGGGACGCAACACCTTTCATTTGAGACTAAGTTGATCAAATCGGTCTAGCCATTTTCGAGAAACCAATATAACCGTTATTCTTAATTTGGATGCTTCCGGATCCGTCGATGGTGGCCAGTGTGGCCAAAGAGACTTTGAATGACTGTTGGTGACCTAGATCTACAAATTCAACAGTTGTGTTTACATTTTAGAAAAAATTTCATCTTTTTGCATTCATCGCAGAATTCGTTAGAATCGGGATTTGCTGCGTGATCGTACGTATCACACTGTAATTCAGGAACCAGAACACAAAATTCAACAGCAGCTGATGGACCTTTCAGTTAAAATCAAGTTTATCAAAATCGGTTCAGAAAATTCCGAGGAACCGATGTGGACAAACCAACAAATTTTATTTTGTAACCATACTCTTCAACTCGTAATCCGGAACAAGATGTCGGTTGAAAATGGAATTCAATAGCAACCTATGGGAATATTATAGCTTTCATTTGAATCTTAGTTTGTAAAAATCAGTTCAGCCATCTCCGAGAAACCGATGTGGACATTTTGTTAACAAATCCGCACATACACACATACATACATACATACATACATACATACATACATACATACATACATACATACATACATACATACATACATACATACATACATACATACATCCATACACACATACACACATACATACACATAGATATTTTGCGATCTCGGCGAACTGAGTCGAATGTTATATGAGACTCGGCCCTCCGAGTCTCGGTTAGAAAGTCGGTTTTTGGAGCAATCGCATAACCTTTCTATATGAGAAAGGCAAAAGAATAATATCAGCTTGAGTTCAATGTTATCTTCATGTGATTATATTTTGAAATGTTGGTGGAATGGGTTTGAAAGTGGAAGGAATGGGGGGTTAGTAGAGTGGGACTGGAGGATGCGTCATAAATCCTTCATCTTATTTCGGTATACGGGGTGGATGAAAGAAATGCGGGCGTGAGGGTGGTCCAAGGGGACGGGAGTGATGAAGGAGGGAGGTGTAAGGGTAAGGCGGGGGGAGGGGCGGCGACGCAATGCTCAACTGCATATTTTGCCTTTGAGACTTGGTTTGAGAAAATCGGTTCAGTCATCACCGACGAACCGATGTGACTTTAATTGTGGAATATGCCCGGAATTCCGGACTTCCGGAATCGTCGATAGTGGACAATATATTCAAAGAATATTTGATTGGCAATCAGTGATGTAGATCTGTGATTAGAAGTAATTTGGTGACCATTTCAATAATTTTTAGCCTCTGAGGTATTACGATTGTACCGATTTATATGGGAAATTCCAGTGTATCCTTACTAACACCCCTGTAACTCCGGAAGCAAGAGTCAGAACCGAATGAAATTCAGCAGCAGTCAATGGTATTACTGTATCTTTCATTTGAAATCAAGTTTGTAAAAATCGGTCGAGAATTCGTTGGAGAATGGGTGTGATATTAGCTTAGGAACTTGACGGGTTCCCCGGGGGCGTCATGAACCGTCATAGGTGGCTAATGCGGTCAAAGCTGCTTTGATTGATCATTAGTGATCCAGACCCGCAAACTAGAGTAATGTTACATCAATTTTTATATGTTTTACATCATTTGAACATCATGGTGGTACCAGTTTATATGGGAATTTGCTGTGTGACCGCACTCTTCAACCCGTAACTACGGAACCGGAAGTCGGATCAACTAAAAATTCAATAGCAGCTTATGGGAGCGTTATACCTTTCAGATGAAACTAAGTTTGCGAAAATCGATTCAGCCATCCCTGAGAAAATTGTGAGAGTAAATGACACACACATACATACACATACATACACACAGACATTTGCCGATCTCGACGAACTGAATCGAATGGTGTATGACACTCGGCCCTCCGGGCCTCGGTTAAAAAGTCGATTTTTACAGTGATTGCATAGCCTTTCTTTATATGAGAAAGGCAAAAACATGCTGACATTTTCCTATCGCGACGACCTGATCCTAATGAACTTAATGACATACGGCGCTCTAAATATTTATTGAGAAGTGGAGTTTTAGAGTGATTTCATTGCTATTCTTTATATGAGGAAACCAACATGGTTCATCGAGAAAAATGTAGTTGAAAGTCTACTAAATTCACAGTATTAATAATTATTAATAATTATTCATGCCCATGATTTTAAGATCTTAGTCACGATTATCGTAATTATCATAATATCTTAGTCCTGAGCTTACTGTCGAATTTGTCACGTGGAGTAATGGATTTAAGTTTATGACATCAGTTGTTTTATAATGACACTCGTAATTGCTCTTCGCAGTATCGTAATATTTTTTCGTTATTTTCTTTTTTACTCGGACTATATGAACTGGATCATAGTACACTGTGTACTTCGTAAAAGTATAAATTAAAGTAAAGACCGCAACTATGTTTAAACGCGCCAGGCGTCATGGTTAATCAGGCAGGTAGTTGTCACAACTTGATAAGCTTGTTGTAGCCTGGACCCAACCATCTGAGCCAGTACTCAAACAATAGGATTTGTACTGCCCAACAGCTGTTGTGGCAGTCGGTCTCGGAGTCGAGGACAGATGTCGCCCTCCTATCAGACCCGTACAACATCCCTGCCGACAACGGCAATTGGGTGTCGGACGGGTCTGGAATGGTGGCAATCTGTAAAACGGGACGGTTCCCGGTTCAAGAGGTAATACACTCCTCCGCCGAGGGTGTTGCGATTGCTAAGATCATTTGCCAGCCCGAGTCTGGTTCCAGGCATGGAATGGAGGGTAGACGAAGGCTACACCCATAGCGATCATTTAGCAATCCGCTTTAGGATCAACGATGGTGTGCAGCATCCGAGGGCGGGAGATCCCTGTCAGGTACGCGAGTGGAAGTCCAATCACTTCGACAGCGAAGCTTTCACCGCGGCCCTGGGACTGGAGGCCAACACCGACAGTCTAAGCGGGGATGCGCTGGTAGCTGTTCTATCACGCGCGTGCGACGCCACTATGCCGAGGAAAATCCTACTAAGAAAACGCAGATGCCCGGTATACTGGTGGAGTGCCGAGATTGCAGCTCTACGATCAGCCTGCCTCCGAGCTAGACGTAGGATGCAAAGAGCCCGCACCGAGGATGCAAGAGAGAACCGCCGTGAAGTGTTTCGAGCTGCGAAATTGGCCCTTAACAAGGCCATTAAAAGCAGCAAGAGAGCGTAGAGCGTGTTTCGACAACCTGTGTGAGAGTGCCAACGCGAATCCGTGGGGTGACGCTACAGAATCGTGATGGCCAAGACCAAAGGGGGTTATCGAAGCACCCTTCCCGTCTCGAGCCACAAGCCCCTGGCCACCTGCACTACGAGTGCCGTCAGAAATTGGTGTTGTTGTCGAAGCCTGGGAAGCCGCCAGGTGACCCATCGGCGTACAGACCAATCTGTTTGATCAACACGACTGGCAAATTGCTGGAGAGGATCATCTTCAACAGGCTAACCCCGTACGCAGAAGGTATGGACGGCCTGTCAAGTAACCAGTTCGAAAGGGTAAGTCCACGGTGGACGCCATCAACTCAGTGATAAAAACTGCCGAGGTAGCGATCCAACGAAAAAGGCGAGGCATTCGATACTGTGCATTAGTGACACTTGACATGAAGAACGCATTCAACAGCGCAAGCTGGAATGCCATCGCGCTCTCGTTACACCGGCTTAGCCTACCGGTGTACCGGATCGTGGAAAGCTACTTCCAGAACCGCGTACTGCTATACGAGACCGATGCCGGAGGACTCGATCCTAGGCCCGGTGCTATGGAACCTCATGTATGACGGGGTTCTGAGACTGAAGTTGAAGCTTTGCCGATGACGTAATCTTGGAGGTCTATGGGGAGTCAATCCCTGAGGTAGAACTAACCGCAGAACAAGCGATCAACACGGTGGATGAGCGCGAGAGGCCTGGAGCTCGCTCAGCATAAGACGGAGGTAGTTATCGTTAGTAATCGCAAGTCGGCACAACATGTAGTTATCCATGTGGGAGAAGTCGTGATCACCTCACAGCGGAGCCTGAAGTCTCTCGGAGTCATTATAGACGACAAGCTGACCTTCGGGAGCCACGTCGACTATACATGCAATAGAGCGTCGACTGTTGTTGCGGCACTATCGAGGATGATGTCCAACAGCTCAAAGGTGTGCGCCAGTAGACGTAGGCTACTGGCAGGCGTTGCCGTATCTATCCTCAGGTATGGCGGCCCGTAATGGTCAAGAGCACTGAGGGTAACCAGTTACCTACGGAAACTGGAGAGATGTGCCTCAGAGTGATATCTGCTTACCGCACGGTATCACACGATGCATCCTGCGTGATAGCGAGCATGATGCCAGTCAGGCTGGTCATCCGGGAAGACGAGGAGTGCTTCGAGCTATGTGGAAATAGAGGACCCCGCGAGTGTACCAGGGTGTACAGTACAGAGCTGCAAATTTTCACCAGATTGTTTTGAACTTGAAGGAAGATCAAATCTCAAATCATACGTTACTATGTTCAATCTGCAGTTTTTCGTTTGCATCATTCATTCAAACAGCCGACCAGCTCAATCATTTTCCATTCATTTTCGATTTCATTGACCCTGTGAATAACTCTATACTGGCATATTGACTTGGTTTTACAAGCAAAACTACTCTGAACATACTTCTTACTGTTCGTGTAAGCTTGACAATGCAAAATATGTCAACATTTATCCTAAGCTGACCCCTACAGAGCAGATGACAACTTTAGTTTGTGAATGAAAAAGCATGAATTTGAAATGAAGGCGTACGAATTGGTTATGAAAATCCCACCAACTTGAAAGTGAATGATTAAGGGAGGCTTTGAATTTGAATCATGGTTGGGTTTGATTGAGCTGAAAGTTTGCATTTGAAAATGAAAATTCGCACCACTGGTACAGTATAGTTTGGGCATGAACCAGTTTTTTTAAACACAAAAAAATCATGAATATGAGGTATATAATTCAAGACAATGGTCACAATTTCAAGAACATTGTCGCGATTTTCGTAAATCAATTTCACAATATCGTGATTTTTTGAATGAATTGGATTTTTCCCGTGTAGTCTTTGTGCCACCCCAGAAACCAAAGGAATCACATTAACCCTCCTAGCAAAGTCACTCCCCACGATTTATCAAATCCTCACCAAATTGAAACGGTTAATACTTTATTCACGTTTCTTTCTTGTCCAAGGGAGAAACGTGGATCCAAATGATTCGTTGGCTAAATTCTTCATTAAATGAATAATTTTATTGCCGTATTATTTTTAATAGTCTTCATTTTGTACGCTACACAGTTGGCTTGGCCGCTTTAATGATTGTGTCATATTCCATATGTTTGGTGTACTCCATTTGGCATAAATACTTTAGACATAGAAACATGCTCGTGTTTCAGCGTTGCGTTGTGACGATGATTTTGGCGGATTGCACTCTGACTTTATCATGTTTGACTGCTGATTATCTAATAAGAGATGCTTAGGAAATGGTAAGTAGGAATTCATAACAATCCGAATCAAATTAAAATCATGCTCGTGTTTGAGCGCAACAAAAACTCGAATCGAGTGCCCCTATTGTTGCCCTACTATTTAGCTCAATGTGTTGAACAAAGATGTCAGGCACTGCTCTATCCAACGCCTTCAAATGGGTAGAGTGATAATAGAAACATGACAAAAATATGCTCATAACCTTACTTGAAAAATAACTTTGCTCAAATAAGTTATGACACAGCTGCTGAGGCAAAAACGAGTCGATCAAATAAATCACCCTAATGGGCAATTAGTGAGGACAAAAACTAGCTCATTAAAGAGTTTCTACGTCGTCAAATGCTTAGTGTGGAAGTTTTCCGTAACTTAACTTTCTGTCGGATCCGACAGTATAAATCACTAAGTGACATTATGCTTGTCCGGATATGCCGCAGACTCAGGTGATTCGCATTTTATGCCAAAACATCTTGACTCCTGCGTGTAGAAAATTAAATCACCGGGAAGCTCTAAGCTTGCTCATATGCCCCTATTCCACACTTTCTTCCTTCAACTCCTTGCTCTTCCTTGAGTACTATGGGTCTTAATATTGAAAAATATTTTACACCTTCCAGTTACTTGCTAATTAGACTTTGTTACAGATAAACCGAATTTTTAGCATGCAGAAAATCATGATGGGCACCCGACAAATTACATATGACTGAAATGGGCTCAACACTCTTGTTTAAAATAAATCTCATTGGTATTAAGGTATGAGTAACGCACATTAATTTATTTTAGTTCTCACATACATCCATGGTGCAATTGTCCAAGTAGAAAATAATTGCCTTGAAGAACAGCTTACGAATGAAAGAATGATGCATTTTTTATTCATTCACCGTATACACGAAGATTGCTACTTCTATATTGAGAGTCTCCCATATTATTCAATTCTATGATTGTATTCTTGAGGATATCAAAGATAGAACGGAAACTGTGTAATACGAGAGAGAGTTTTTTCTTGTTTACACACTCAATCCTGTTCGATAATTTCCGCACAGCTGAGCAGTCAGTAAAATTTTTCAAATGATAGCTCTTCAAAGTGTCATTAATATACTGATTTTCAGCGATATATTTCCGAGTTTCAGTTAAACAAACTTCACTTATACTGAACTCGGTAAAAGCTTTGTTAGCTAAGTGCTGTGTAAAACTCGGTAAAAGTTGGGAAAAAAGCTCGGATCCGGTAGAACAAAATTAAGTGTGTTTGTGATGAGATACCGAATCAAAAAAAGATATCGTAACAAACGTAACATCCATCGCCTAATGCAGATGCTGTCCGTAATACTGCAATTTTCAATAGCTCCAGAACTTAATGCTTGGTCATTATTTTGCTTTATTTTTAAATATTTGGATGCGATTGTGTTGGTAACATATCTAATAGGCTTGCAAAGTGTTTGAACCAAAACTGTTAACTTCAATGAAGAAAGCATCCAGATCATATAAGGAAAATATTTTAAAAACTCTTTACTTGTAAGGTATACATATCTCGTATAGTATTTTTCATTCTGCTGTATCTCGTCAAAGTTATAAGAAGGAATGGTATAGCGTAAGCGTAGTTTTTTCTAACCCAAAAAAACGAGCTCAAGGTTGAAATATCTACCATAAATTAAGCTTGCGATTTTATATTTTTGTGAATTATGCCTATCGTCCATTATCCATGTCGTCCATTATGCCTAACGTACGTTATGTCAATCGTCCATTATGCCAATGGTCCATTGTGCCTAACGTACTTACGCCTAACGTATTTATGCCGAAAGTCGCGCACTCCCATGTGTGACACAAACATTAATATTGACAAGAAATATTGTAGGCAAACATCTGCAATTTTTTAGGATCCCTACATGTATTAGCTGTGCATGCGTGGACTAGACTAGAATTGGATTTTCCCGTGTTGTATCAAATGACCGGTATAACTCGCCCATAGTCTGCTATAGATTTTTGACAATAGAAGCTTCGGTTCTGGAGTTACGAGTTGTAGAGTGCGATAACACATCAAATTCCCATATAAAACGTGAAGTCAAAATGATACAAAACTTTCTAAAGGAAACTTGGATTTGCAGGTCTAGATCACTAATGACTAACCAAAGTCTCTCTAGACATATGAGCCACCAACGACGGTCCTTGATCATCATCCTTTTTGAGGAATATCGACTTTCTAGAATTTTGATACATTTTTGACCTACTCACTTCAAAAATCGATAACCTAAACCAAGCTTTAGCTAAGACAGATTTTCTAGACTTTCAACAGGAGCGTGGCTAGGAATGTGGTGGAGAGTTTCACGCTTCATCACCACTCTTCATACCTTTATTGCCTCCATCCACTCCGTGTTCCAAAGTATATTAGGGGGCTTTACCACTCCCTTATCTAAACACTCTCCCACCCCCTTGCATACAAAAATAAGTTTACATAATGACAACAATGCTGATTGAGCTAGTTAAATTCGGGGGTATTAAGGCTGTGGGGATAATTCCGACCCCCTTCAATTACTCAGAAAATCATAAGATTTTCTGACTGTCATACATATTTGTGGAAGCGCCATTCTTAAACATCATTTTTGACAGCTGAAAATTATTCTTCATTTTTTTTTATAAAAGATGCAACGTGTTGACATCCTTAAAACAAAATTTATTAAAATATCAAAACTGCTTTTAAACTAATAAATAAAACTGAAAAAATAACAGGTACGTGTTTTGGGAAGCTTGAGGCTTCTTTTTCTTGGAATTAATTTTTGTTTGGGTGAAAACACAGATTTTTTTCAATACGCTGACCACTTTCGTGCGAAATTGGCGGCCTTTTAAGACCGCCAATTCCACTACACAGATAAAGCAGTTTAAACCAGATTGTTTTGCTTTTAAATCAGTTTTCCAATAAAGATTTCATATGTAGGTAAGCGTGTGTCATTTAAACTCACACTTATTTCAGAGATGGCTGAACCGATTAACTTATTTTCAAATAAATGCACAGGGGGAGCCTCTCAAGCTCCTAAGTTAATATTACACCAATTTCTAAGCGAATTCTTGACCTATTTTTACGAACTTCAGAAATCAGGAATCAGAATATATTGGCTTAAATGGCACGTTCCCCGTATATAGTCGGGGATTTGTGCCTTGCCGTATGTTTTCATCATTTCCTGAGCGGAAGGAAAGGACAAGGAGGTGTAGAGAAGTAGAATTGGGTAAAATAACAGCACAAAAACAAAAATTAACACAAAGGTAAGTTAAACTCACAAGTAGTTCAACTTGCCTGCGAATAAGCCTAAAGCTCTTTACCACATTGGATAAGAAACTTTAGTATGTCTCTGAGTTTCGGTCCTCCAAACATGGTTTCGTCTATATAAGGACGGCCTAAAACTCGAAATCGCAATTGCGCTACCTCTGGACAGTTGCATATCAGATGATATGAGGTTCCGTAGTCGGATTCACAAAGATCACATGAAAAAGACTCAGCGCGCTGAATAGTTGCCATGTGATAATTGAGTTTGCAGTGGCCGGTTAAAGCCCTGGTTAGCATGACACAGTTAAGCTTCGAAAAATGTAGGAGATTTTTCGAAATAACTGGGCCCAGGACCGTATTTTTCCCGTATCCAACTTGTCGAAATTGGCAGCGTTGGCTCAGGACCAACGAAGTCAATCGCTGAACCTGCCCTGGCAAATTCGTCAGCCCACTCATTTCCAGTGACACCGCAATGTCCGGGCACCCAGACAAGGTAGGTAGTGTTGACAATGCTTAGTTCTTAGATTTGTGTTCGACACGCGATCACTAGCTTGGAACGGGATTTGTCTGAGCTAAGGGCCTTGATTGCAGCCTGACTATCGGAGCAGAAGTTTATAACTCTGCCGGACAGACTCAGTTGAAGGGCCGATTGTACCCAGCACATAATCGCAAAGATTTCTGCTTGGAATACAGTATAGTATCTACCTAGTGAAGGAGATTGTTCCAATCCCATTTTCACGACAGTAGACACCAGCAACAACCAACGTCCCTCCATCAGAGAACCGTCAGCGTAACAGACCACTTGCGTTTGATGTCTTTCCTTGTCTTATTTTACAGAGATGGCTGAACCGATTAACTTATTTTCAAATAAATTCTATTGAATAATAGTAAATCGAACATCCTCGATCCTCTCAAGCTCCTAAGTTAATATTACACCTATTTCTCAACGAATTCTTGACCGATATTTACGAACTTACTTTCAAATGAAAGATACAATACTCCCATTGACCGCTATTGAATTTCATTCACATCTGCGTTTTGGTCATATAGAAGTGTCCCATATAAACCAGTACAATCGTAATATTTCGAAGCTTAATAATCTATTTTGACATCGTTATCAAATAACTTCGATATGCACTGTTGGCCAATCAAAGATTCTTTGAATATATTGTCCACTATCGACAATTTTGGTGGTGCTGAATTAAAGTATACTCGAGAAATAAAGTGGCATCGGTCCTTCGGTGATGACTGAAACGGTGTTCAAAAACTAGTTTCCGAATAGATTGTATGCGATTAGGTGTTCTAATTTGTTTATTTGCGGGTCTTTACGTTAAATAGTCACTGTTCCTTTTGAGATGTGAAGTTGTTTTTTTAAAAAAACGTCTGTTCATCCGGAAAGGAAATCGGTGTTGTAAGGATCATATAATTAAAAATCGGTTATATGAAGATGATCTCCGGAGCCTTCGTATTCATTGAAATGAAAGCTCTAGAAGTGGACGATTTGATACATTTTTTAATTGTTTATCGATCAATACTAGGATTGCTCTAATGGATTCAGCAAGTGATTATTCACTATCAGTGTCTCCAGGCATTTACTGGCTTGAAATGGGAAAATATTATTAAGCTCCGCGATATACTAGTTTCAATGAGAAACTCATCTTGAAATGTTATACAAGTCATTGTTGTAATTTTATTTAAATTCCGTACCGAAAATTCAAAAATGGTCATATCCAAAATCCACAGACTGGACCGAGAGCCGAATTTTGTTATTATGTAATTCAGGCATTCGAAAAAGATGTCTTACCAACTAATTTTGAATTTCAAGCATTATCCCGGGAAGGACTGATTGAGAAGAATATTTCGGCAATGATAAAAATATTCGGAATCACTAATAAACTGTACCTCATGTTTAATGGAACATATATTCATCATGAAAAACTCTAATAATGAGTATTAATACAGGTCGTATTCTGGGTAAAAAAATAAACTACAAGTAATGAAAAATGCTTTTTTATTGCCAACGGATACTTTGCCGTGAGTATTATTCACAATATGTCAAAGCCCGTACACACTTAATTTAAATTACTGGGTACAGTAAAATTTTGCTGGGGTTTGAACAGCAAACCGTTCGGTAATCAATTCAGTAAAACAATTAGGTACCGAACTCTCCGCAATCCGTTCACTGAAAATAATGTTGCAGTAGGTCTGTTAACATGCCTGCTCTTAAAATCACTATTTGCTAACATAGTATATGTGTTACAGAAAATTGTCAACAAAGCAAGAAAATATTTAAAAATACTATGAATATCTACAGATGTACATGGTACGTTTAACTATAGCTTATGATCAAGCTAAGAAAAACTTATAGTTAAAATAATACTACCCTTCTTGTAAACATTACTATGCCTTATCACAATAATTCTAATTTCAAACACAAATATGGTAAAAATAAAATCACCATGGCTATAATTTTCAACTAATTAAAAAAGCTTTTCAAAATAATCACAAATATAGTATTTGTAAATGTAACGTTGCGGTAGGAATTACTAGAGCTTTAATTTCCGTGTAGTATAAATTTAAAGATATTAAGTGCCGCCATTTTGTGAAAAAATTAGACGCGCGTTCACGTTCAAGCTCGGTAGCTCGTTGTTATTAAAAGCATAAGATTTTTTTGCGAATAATCGTTTTTTTCCGCGGATTTTTCCTCTTGCCATGGACGGTGAAAAAGTCGAATTAATCGTGGACGATATTCTTGCCGATGACGGCCTAATCCAAGGTAAGAATGTATTACGAAAAAACAATTTCCGAAATGCCATAAAAACGAAGGGGTAAAATTTTAAAGGTTCCGACGAAATTCCTGAACTCCGCGATCTTATTGAGTCGTGGAAACTGGATCCGGCAATATACGCTATCCTAATCGGTGAGTTCTTGGTCATTGTGCTATGGTCTATTTATTAAGGAACATGCCAATGTCAAAAATAAAAATTTTCAGGTCATGGTATCACACTTGAATACCTCCAAATACTGGATGAAAAGGCTCTAAGTGACATTTTCTCCGTGGCGAAATGGACAGGACATAAGCACGCTCTTTGCCAAAAGCTAATAATATGGAAAAACAGTGTTTTGTTCGCCGGATCCTCAATCCGGGACGATGAGGCTGGGCCGAGTAGCTACGTGGCTCCATCTGCGATCCAAAAAATAATGTTATCTACTACCGTGACAAGAAGCTTACTGGAGGACATTCTTTCAAGAAACGAGAAAGGAAAAATTGTTTGCAAATACTATCACGCGCACCGGTGTTTGAATAATGAGAACAGGAAGGCATTAGCTCACACTGTGGTTGACTATTACATAGCCAATCAGTTACATTTCACGCTCCCGGATATGGCAAAATTACGAACCTTATTTCTTCGATGTTTCCCCCAGAAATTTCTGTAATATATATCACAATTACCTAACAATACTTATAATTCAGATTTATAAAGCCCATTTTCTATTTAAGGAAACTTATTATAATCCGAGAGACATCACTGCAAACAAAAAACACCCGTCAGGATTACTGTATGATCGGTTTCACAACAGAAACAAAAAGTCGCTTCTGAAACGCACCCAGAAAAAGCTAATTTTGTTAAGCTTACAAAGGCTGCATCCCTGGAGCTACCCGAATCAGGTAACAAATATACTAGTTTTGGCTATACACATCAGTACCAAATTCCTAATGTATTAAATATATATTTCTTTTCAGAGATTGAAAAACTGACAACTTCTAAGAATTGGTTACGTAATAACACTGCACCAGAAGAGAGTGTTCGCCAACACTGGTTAGAATCATTTTCGCTACGTCTTAACAACATTCTACAGGATGAAAGAAGAGATAAGCGCACTGTTTTGGGTGATTGGCCAAGAATAACAGATGAGAACGGATATTTGTTGGTAACCTTTTCGAATTAAGCATATAACATGTAATTCAGACTATTATTATACTGAATAATGATTTCAGATTGACATGGACTTCAATCACCTGTATAGAAAGGACAAAACAGACACATTCTTCGACGATTGGGAAAAATTCACTTCTGACTTCACCGATTATGCTCGAACAAACAATATACGAGATGCGTATTCCATCGAACTATTGGATATGTTAACCGATCCATCGAATAACTCCATCTCCCAAGGTAAAATTTGTTATTCACTGTCCTCAGCTAATACTTTAAACATCATAATTGCAGATACTCGTGATTACGTATTGTGCACAGTTTTCCACGCAATCATTAAACCGTCGAGAACAGCTACAAGAAAATTGCCTACAATATTGCAAGCACAAATTGATGTTTGCTGTGTTGTTGATACGTATGCAGAGTATCGCGAGGCTTTGATTGCACTTCGAACAGAACACGAAAATGCTAATATCCAATTCACTCCTCGCATTTATGCTATTGGAAATCCACAGAAGCTGGATTCGTTCTACGTGGTAACTCAAATACTAGAGTATAAGTTAGCAACTTTTCTACGGTGCATAGACGTCATTATCAAGTTGAAATTTGTACTCAGCTTTGAGTTTCCTGAGAGTTGCGAACTGTTCTGGTGTTTCATATGCAGATATTTTTACGACATTGACTATTCCCGAAAGTCGAAAAATAGTCAATTGCTGCAACTGTTGCCATTTTTAAAAGCGCGCCAAAAATGAACTGCTTTTTATGTAAGGAAACTATAAGCTTTTTTCAGTGTATATGCATCATTTAACTGTATTCCATGGAACACCTACAAATTTCAAATACGAATGCATGAGCTGCACGCCAAAAATGACTTTCCAAAATAAGCACCGTTTTAAACGCCATATTATTGGAACCCATTCCAATTTATTTAACACAAATGATGCAACTGATGATACGATCGAACTCGCCAATGATTCATGCGCTAAAAATGCTCATATACCAGTACAGGAACACTACCAGCACTACGATCAACAGGACACAAGGGTGGAACTAAACGTTATAGAAAAAATTGATGGCCATAACGAAAGTGATATAATGAATTTAAGAAATAAACTCAAAGAATCATTCTTCGATTTCACACTTACTTTATATAGTAAAAAGAATTTGACTAGAAAAGATGTGATCGAACTGCAGGAAAGTATATCTAAACAAATTGTAAGACCCATTTGTGATGCACTGAAGAAAGTAAGTTATGTACCGCAGGACAATGTTTACGAAGAATTGTTGCAGGATATATAAAACCCGTTTCAATTTGTGGGAACAGAGCAAAGGTTCAAAAGTAAATTAAAACACCTTGGCATGAGTAAAGAACCACAAGTAATAATCTTTGAGGATAGCAACAAAAATGTCGTTTCAAAAGACTGCCTCATGCCAATTAAATATCAAATCAAGAAGTTTTTCGAAAATGGTAACATCTACCATGAAACAATTCACAACATGCACATACTGGAACGTGATAATAGTATTAAAAATGTTGTGAACGGAAGTCTGTGGAAATCGATCAAAAACAAGAGTGTAAAGATAAGATTGTTATTCCTTATTTTCTTTTTTCGGATGAAGCAGAATTGAACGATGCGATTAGTGTCCACTCTGGAACTCACAAAGTCTGTGGGTTATATTATTCTTTTCCTATTATTCCTACTCAATTCTTATCCAAATTATGCAATATTTTTGTTGCTGGCTTTGTTAAGGCCAAAGATATCGGCGAACTCGGTCCATCGAATGCATTGAGGGAATTAATTGATATTTTAGTTGATTTGGAACAAAACGGGATACGACTTGAAATTAAAGGAGACACGATAAATGTACACTTTATACTGTTGGGGTTGCTCGGAGATAACTTAGGCATTAACACTATCATGGGTTATGCATCATCATTCAGTTCTATGTTTTATTGCAGATTTTGCAGGCTAAGAAAATATGACGCTCAAGTTCAGGTTGAACTTGATCCAAGTTTGAATAGATCCAAGCATAATTACAATGTAGATGTAGTAAAACATTTTACAGAATCGGGCATAAAGGAATATTCGGGATTTAATCGACTTCAATATTTCCATGTAGGCGAATCTACAATAGTCGATCCTATGCATGATCTCTATTCGCATGGTATTTGTCATTACGATTTAGCACTATTATTACATACTATTAACTATCGAATACAAATGTTTCCATACGGCGACACTGAAAGAAGGAATTTGTTCAGGACAATTACTAGAGATCATATCAAAACATCATCATTTAAAATGACTGCAAGAGAAATGATGCATTTTTTACATTTTTTTCCTTTAATTTTTGGAAACATAATTCCTGAAAAGGATAAAATTTGAAATTTTGTGTTATCCCTGGTCGAACTAGCTGATTTGATATTACTTCCAAGATATGATGATGAGCTATTACAGACTTTAGAAAAACAAATAACATATCATCACACACTATACAAAGAGCTATTCAACGAAAAACTGAAACCGAAATATCATGCATTATGCAAGTACCATAAAAAAAAGTAGGACCACCGCGTTATACTTCAAGTTTTCGCTTTGAAGCTTTCCATCAAACATTTAAAAAATACTGCAGAAACATTACATCCAGGCGTAATATATGCCTGACGCTCTGTATTAAAGCTAACCTGATTTTTTCCCAAGATCTAAACTGCCGTTCTACGCCCAATTGTCCCATGTTGCAAAACTGGCAACTGAGAAAAACGCGATTGAAGATGAAAATTGTATCTGGAGGGATACGGTGTAACAAATAAAGCTTTATTGTCCAAAATTACGTTCATGGCAATCGTTTTCATTATAATCAGTCCAGTTTTTTATTATAGAGATTCAATTAACGTTAGTTTTTAAGAAAAATGTTAAGTGGGACTGTTATGCCGAGAAATCGAGCGGAAACCGGAAAGTTCTACGCATATCAGTCCCATAACGATCTTTGTAAATGATGCTCATAACTCATTTTTTTACAAAAGTGTATGTCGTGAGTTTTTCTGTTACTCAGGAGATTTGTTGCTTTATCAAAATTGGACATAGGGTAAAGTACCTATTTTTACACTATTTAGAAGGGTACCTCACAAGATCATTAATTACTCTGCCTACACTCGATGGAGTGCATTAATTTGGCATTCACAACCTTGCTTCGTTCTTAAGAACCAATCTAATAACACAAATGGCCTAAAAACGATGAAATGCTAGTGTTTGATCGCAACTAAAGTTCCAATCGAGTGCTCCAATTGTCGCCTTACCATTTGATCCAATTTGTTGAACAAAGATAGCAAACGCTGCACTAACCAACGGCTTCAAATGGGTAGCGTGATAATAGAAACATTGCGAAAATAGGCTCATTATCCTCAATGCGTTCGCCATGTTATGCAAGCGACGATAGTTATGAAGAGCTTTACAGGATTGTTCTCACTGCTGTGATTAATATTGCCACTGCCATTTTTAATGATCCTGTATTTTTCCATCAATTTTTTCAGTGCCCGACATCTAGCGTAATGTACTTCTTAACTAAACGCTACGTAATTATTTTTTTATTGCGCACTTTTTTGGGATTTTTGTTAGTGGGACAATTATGCGTAGAATATCAACAATGGGACAAACAGACTTGGTATTTTTTCACGAAGTCTTCGAACAAACTTTATGATTTGGATGTGTTTTCTGAAAATATACATCAAAAAGTACTGTTTGGTTAAAAAAAGTGAAAATGACCAAAAAGCAACATGGGACAATTATGCGTAGAACGGCAGTAAATAACTCTGTCTTTTTTCAACAAGATTTTAAGTACAAAACTGCAGCCAAAGTGCAACTCGTTAATATGCCATATTTCTCGTTAATAGCAATGAATAGCACTTTATTGACTGCAAGTTTCCATGCATCCAATATTGTATCGTATAAAGGTACCGAATACAGAAGTGGATATTTCCTAACAAAATCAAATATCAATATAAGCGACGTGCAATTATTTGAGATTAAAGATATACTTATACAACACCATGTATTATACGCCGCATGCCAGGTATGGCAAGTATCTGAATATTGCTCGCATTTCGCGGCTTTTAAAGTTGTCGGACCCACTTCTAGTTATTCATTAATAATTCAAGAGTACTTATTCAAAAGGTCCTAAGTGACATTGAGCTCGAACTGAGAAAAACAAGGCTGAAGTTTCATGGAGCTAAAACAAATCCCTATTAGAGAACAAATATGTGTTTTGATGAAACAATTATGCCAATATAGTCTATGGACTATGCTCTTTAGGTAAATAATACTAAAAACATGAAATGTTTCGTGCTAATGTAGTTTTTAAGCGCTTTAAAATGATGCGTCCTTTTGAAAATTATAGGACCTTTCACATAGGTCTTTTTTTCGGGCCTAAGACGCTGCACATAAGGCTTTTTTCAGCAAAGGTACCTCTTACGACGAATATTGAATATCTTCAAAGTTTTCGACAAAATGAGCACCGGAATACGAATGTTCTTCATTACTCTTGTAAATAGTTGCACTGGATTTAACAGAAGTCTTGCAGAAAAAAATTGCGGAAAACTTTAGTTTATATTAACAAACCATTGGCTGGAAGTGGTTAAAACCAACGAATGGCATGTTACTTTAGAATAACTAAGCTTTCCAATTATCATTTAATTTATTATACTTTCTAAATTCAACTTTGAAAATAAGTCGCATAAACAGAAGAAAATAATTTCTTTTATTTTGATGCTTAGGACGTTTTTACTAGGTACCTATGTGCAGTTTGAAAAACATAGAATAAAATGAATCATGCGTCGTTTTTGCATGGCGCCTATGAACAGCAGCAGAGGTTTTGAAATGTTTCACACATAGGTCCTTTCAATTTAAAAGGTCTCAAGTGTAAAATTTCAAAATATGATCATGAAAACTTTGCGACTTTTTATATAATGCTTGTTATTTTGATAAATACTGGGTATAATGAATCCTGGTTTTCGGTATTCGTTATACTATGTTCACATTAGCACTGATATCAAGTGATATGCGGATTTTCGTGATATCCGGTGATATTACGTACCATATCACTTGATATCCAATACAACGAAATGTCATTTTATATCATCATTCTTCCGTGATATCCGGGATATTATGAACGAAATCAAGTCAAATTGTGAAAAGTAGTGACTAGCAACACGGATAACGGCATGGAACTCATTCAGTCACTCATTTTAAATGTCATTTTGAAAATGATTTTGGTCGCGGCAAGCGTTGACCTGGTTTTAGCAAATAAACAAATCAACAACATGTACTACAAAGTCAAAGGAAGATTTTTATGATTTTTTTTTGCACTATGAAGCATTTTCGGTTTCAGTACTGGTGATAAGGATGACAGAATCGTCCTGAACTTATAAGCAATCCCCGGTGCAGAAATCTATTCTTCTAGGTCACCGTGTGCTCCATTGGCTGCCCGCAAGCTAAACATGTACTTTTTACGTATCTGGCTCGATCGTGAGTAGGACAATTAGCCCGATGATTATGGAAGTATACAAAAAATACTGCACTTTCATCCCGAAAAATTTTCAGGTTTTGATTGATTTGACATGACTATACTGACTGCCTTGACGCTGTTAAGAATTCTGGTAGACAATCTAGGGAAAAAGATAATAATAGTGGTGGTCGTCGCTTCCAGCGTGGTTGTCGGTTGTCACTGATGTTACCCTTCCTCAGAAGTACGTTTGTACATACGAGAATATTAATCAAAATGAAAGTACGACTTTTATACTTCCCGAAGCACGAGTTTATTTTTAAACTTTGTGGTATTATGTACAGTTAATTAGCAAAAATGAGTGCTGCGACAGACATTTGCTTAGTTGCATAGAGCACAAATTAGCCTTTGATCAGCAACAAAATACGCTTACTTTATAATAAAGCTAGCATGAAATATACATACATATTAATTAGGACACTGACTGGACCCTTATAAATCCGAAACTTCACATTACCCAACATGTAATTGGTCAGCATAGTACCGCGATTATCTATATTATGAGGAGGACCTATTATTGACGAAGTACAAGACCTAAAATTTCATAACATGTAATTTTTCCTGGTCCACGATGGTAAAGAATTATAGTATTGATCAGAGTCGAGAGGGATATACTATTTTTTTTTTTTTTTGGAATAATGAATTTATGTTATTCGATCTATAAGTACCGTCTGTACACATGGGCACGCTATACTAGGCCAGAACCCCGGGATTTTAAGGGCCCCGCAATTAAGTGAATACAAAGTCATGCATAAACTAGTAGATCTGAATTGTTTGCAACTGTGTGTTCAAAATTGGATCGGTAGAAGTTTGGAATTGTACATTTCGATAAGATATCCAAAAAGCATTAGTCGTTGGTAGTGACACTGCAAGGACAAGATGGTATTAAACCAATTCAAACGTTGATCCAACATTTCGATTCAAGTTTTTTACTAAGGCATTGAAACATTACAAAATATACACATTTCTTAAGGCAACCAACCGGAGCGACAAGCAGCACATAGTGTTAAAACTCGCACAAGGATGCTGGGCAGGAAGTCGATGAAGAAGCTGTCAAAATTTCACAAAAAATCTTTTTTGGTATACGATCTGCGGTTGTCGTAAAATGATACACCATGATCACATATGAGACCGTCAACGGACATGTCCCCAAAAGTGACTTCTGCTCTTTTTGAAGTCTCGAAATAACCCGAAAATGTTTCAGTAGAATTTGACGTCTTTCACCACACCCGTACTGTCTTAGAATGGTACGGAACCAACAATGGCAATAATAATAATGAAGATGTCTAATAAAGCAATGATTTCTTTTTTCTTCTTTTATACAATGGAGAATCCATTTACGTACTAGCCCAATACACGTGCTATTAGTAGATGCCAAGCTACCACACGGGGTGTACTGGGGGTGTGTCGGGCTCTAATGGTGACGCAGCCATTAATACCGACTAAACTCCATTGGGCTTCGCCATTGTTCCCCCCAGGGACTACCTCTCGGTATTACTTCTGGGGGGATGGCTGTACTTGATGTACTCATTCGCTCACGAGTTGATACGTCCTGTATGAGGTTTACTTGGCTGCTCTCTCTATCGCACCTTGATTCACTCTCTAACACTTCACATGAGGCTGACTTTTGTGCTCGCCTTTTTCGTTCCTTGCGAGGCTGACTTGTGTGCTCACCTTACTCATTCCTTGCTAGACTTACTTTTGTGCTCGCCTCACCCATACCGTGTGAGGCTGACTTGGATGCTCACCCTTTCGCTCCTCTGCCACGCCACGAGGCATCGATAGCTAAGTCCCAACATACTACGCTACGACCCTCCCATCTTGGCATGAGGCAGTCCACATATACGCCTATACACTCGCTCTGCTGCCTTGCTTCGGGGTGGCTGGGTTTACCCCTTACGCGGTTGCCTGTCGCTGTGCCAAACCTACCTCAGCATGAACAGACCATTCACTCACTTTTCTGCACTCGGCCTAATTTCGCTCCAACTAACCAATCGCTAGTTAGTCGTGCCCGTCGTCTGTTGCTCGGTGCGTCAAATTCCCTGTAGCCTACAGGCAATCTGGGTGGTTGCAGTCGAGACTGCGTTCCACTTCTCCACCGATTGACACATCTGCTGAATAAAGGTATCAGGGATTGTGTCCCAGCCGCAGACGTCAAGCATTGCTCTTCTTTCGACGTCGAAACGAGGACATACGAACAGTATGTGTTCGGCAGTTTCATCTACACCTGGGCAGTCCGGGCAGGCGGGCACCTCCGCGTGCCCGAACCTGTGGAGGTACTGTCGGAAACAGCCATGGCCTGACATGAATTGTGTCAGATGGAAATGAACTTCCCCATGGGGTCTTCCCACCCAGCTCGATATGCTAGGTATCAACCGGTGGGTCTACCTACCTTTCGAGGAGTTATCCCACTCACACTGCCATCTGGCGACCGAGGTCACCCTGGTGCGCTCGCGGACTCCTCTATTTCCACGTAGCTCGAAGCACTACTCATCTTCCCGGATGACCAGCCCGACTGGCATCATGCTCGCTATCACGCAGGATGCATCGTGTGATATCATGAGGTAGGCAGATATCACTCTGAGGCACATCACGCAGTAGGTGCTCTCCAATTTTCGTAGGCAACTGGTTACCCTCAGTGCTCTTGACCATGACGGGCCGCCGTACCTGAGGATAGATACGGCAACGCCTGCTAGTAACCTACGTCTACTGGCGCACGCCTTTGAGCTGTTGGACATCATCCTCGATAGTGCCGCAACAGCA
The DNA here is from genome assembly GCF_030247195.1 of Topomyia yanbarensis. Lineage (NCBI taxonomy): Eukaryota > Metazoa > Arthropoda > Insecta > Diptera > Culicidae > Topomyia > Topomyia yanbarensis. The sequence continues at coordinate 213,125,199 of NC_080672.1, read as the reverse complement.
GTCGATGCTCTCTTGCATGTATAGTCGACGTGGCTGCCGAAGGTCAGCTTGTCGTCTATAATGACTCCGAGAGATTTCAGACTCCGCTGTGAGGTGATCACGACTTCTCCCACATGGATAACTGCATGTTGTGCCAACTGGCGGTTGTTGACGATAACTACCTCCGTCTTATGCTGAGCGAGCTCCAGGCCTCTCGCGCTCATCCATTCCTCCACCGTGTTGATCGCGTGTTCTGCAGTTAGTTCTACCTCGGGGATTGACTCCCCATAGACCTCCAAGGTTACGTCATCGGCAAAGCCGACGATCTTGACCTCAGGAGGCAACTTCAGTCTTAGAACCCCGTCATACATGAGGTTCCAAAGCACCGGGCCTAGGATCGAGCCCTGCGGGACTCCGGCGGTAATCGGAACCCTTTTCTGACCGGCATCGGTTTCGTATAGCGGTACGCGGCTCTGAAAGTAGCTTTCCAGGATCCGGTACAGACCCACCGGTTGGCTAAGCCGGTGTAACGAGAGCGCGATGGCATCCCAGCTTGCGCTGTTGAATGCGTTCTGCACGTCAAGTGTCACTAACGCACAGTATCGAATGCCTCGCCTTTTTCGTTGGATCGCTATCTCGGCAGTCTTTATCACTGAGTTGATAGCGTCCACCGTGGACTTACCCTTCCGAAAGCCAAACTGGTTGCTTGACAGGCCGTACGTACCTTCTGCGTACGGGGTTAGCCTGTTGAGGATGATCCTCTCAAGCTATTTGCCAGTCGTGCCGATCAGACAGATTGGTCTGTACGCCGATGGGTCGCCTGGCGGCTTCCCGGGCTTCGGCAACAACACCAATTTCTGCCTTTCCCATCTATCGGGGAAGCGGTACTCGTCAAGGCATCTCTGCATAGCTAGCCGTCATAGGTGGCCAATGTGGTAAAAGCTGCTTTAATTGATCATTAGTGATCCAAACCCGCGAACTAGACTAATATTGAACCAGTTTCCGATTGATCGTTCATAATATTTACAAACGGGATGGAAAACAGTGTTGCTACTTTTCATACAAATCATTTAATGCAAATGGAATAAAAGTCCTGAACGACGATATATCGTGTATTGTTAAGTGAGGAATGAATAAAAATTAAACTTTAATGCAGCAAGCATTGTAATTTCTTGGTTGAGGTGCGATCTTTGAGCTACAATTATTTTCAGCAATTGTTAAAAACACACAAATGGAATCTGACAACTATCAACGCCTTTTGTCTTTAGATTTGATACAGGGCCTAGTCGAGAAAATTAAGAAGAGTAAAAAGAACAACAGGCTTTTCTTTTAGGTAGCGCCATTGGGTTAGCCGAACCCAGTGTATTGGTGTAGCCAAGGGTTAAATTCAAAATTGTATTGGATTTGAACAATAGTGCACAAAGTTCGCTGCCATAGAGGCCAACCTTCAATACAATAAAATGCTAATATCTTATATGGATCAATTCTTGTGATTTTCCACGGTTATTTGATATTTACAATGATATATCGTTCTAACACGATATGAATAATGTTTTTTGAAAATTAACTTTAGCAAGTCTCGAACAAAGGTACCTTGCCTTGTCCCTCACGGCAAGTGTGCAGCTTTTGCTGTCTAGGTTTTACCGCATATGTTCGAGTGAGGGACTTAACGCTTATGGTTACTGGGGTACTTAGTGACAAAAATCCTAAATCGTATTTTTTTAATATTCGTATATTCAAAAGTTTAAAACTTCTAAAAGGATTGCGTTTTTTATTCACATTTTAGCGCACAACAGAACCATTGTTGTGAATATTGTTAATTTTGAGGGTTATTAAATTTACGCGAGCAGAAACAGGTCGTAAAACGACGAGAATATCGGAAGAATCGCCCGGCTGTCACACATGTGCCTTGCCGTAACGGTTTATCGGTTAGACTTGGCGATAAGATCCAGTTCGTTCTTCTTCGTGATTTGGTATCAGTTGGACGAACCCTCAGCAGCATTATTCAACTCATCAGCCAAGCATTCGGCAATAGTCTAGATTTTGCGGAATGCAGCCTCACGAGCACCGGTGCACAGCAGCCAGATAGCCTGGTTCACGCAACGCAGTGTGGAAACATTAACGGCCTGACGACGCGCAGTACCGGCACGACCAATACGGGTCGAATATTTACGTGATCCCAAGTTGATTATGGACTGCACCGCAATTTGCAACGGATTTTCCTCGGTTAGCAGATGCATTATTTCGACTCGGACAGCTTCCAGTTTTTTGACGTGATTCTTGGTGTGCTTCTCCTTCACTGCGATATAATCCGATACGGAAATGTCCGAAATGTGGGTATCCAGCGACCGAACAGCTTGATGTCTGGGAGTACCGCGGACGAACTGTGCTTGATTGAATACCATGGCCTGGACATTGTTGCCCTCAAAATTTTCAATCGCCTAAATCTACGACAAGAACGTTATTTACGTTCTACACGTCAGTATTTGACGGTGGCCGGAAAGGATTCCCATTGTTTTATACATCTTCTTCCCAAAATTTGCTAGCTCTTTTCTGAAAATGAACAACATAATACAAACATGTAGTAAACACAAAACCTTTTGTGGGCTCTTGTCCATATTTTTCGTATCCCATGGGAATCTCGCATTTAATTCAACAACACGCCATTGCATCAAGATACTCAGTAAACACTTTGTCGTATTCGTTTACATGTAACACGCACAAAAGCACTTTATTCACAGTATTAATTATATCAGCATTCAATAAAATGTTCGATGCAATTATTCCTTCCGTTTGATGCCTCATTTTTACAATTTTAAGAATGTAGTTCAGTATGACATGGATGACAATCTAGTTGTCAATTCAAATGTCAAACAATATCATCTCGCATAAATGTGAACACTTTGACGTGATATCCATATCATCTCGGTATATCACGTGATATCAGCGCTAATGTGAACATAGTATTAGCTATGTTGTAATCACATGCTGCGCTGCAAATAACTCAGTTTGTTTACATTTGTCACTAAGGACCATTTGAATCAGCACTCTTGAATTGATGAGTGTTATGGACCACCAATACACTTGTACAAAATAGAAGATCAAAAATACATTAGATTAAAGAAATACTTTTTGTAAAACACATTACACATACGCTTTCCTGTAAATACATTATGTTCTGAGTCACAACTAAAAACAACAAACATAACATACTGTTTCCATCTCAGGTTTCCACTACAATAAATACGTCGAGCTAATAGAGGTTAATCACCTGTAAGAACGAGGAATGAAGTTGCATAATATAATTGAGATATCTGACGTTTAAAATACGCACACTGAGATCTCGCATTTTTATACTACCGCCTACCCCTTAAGCCCAGAAGCGGTTTGTTTTCCTCCCATTTCACCGTGTAAACGATTTGTTTTCCTCCCAATTCAAACGTCAGAACGGCACAATACCAACACAGCTGGATAAGTCAATGCATAGAAAAATTATGGTCGTTCGTAAACAAAAATGCACTTTTTGCATTATCAACTTTGCACCGGGGCGGGAGCTCTGGGCCAGAGATGCCAGGTACTTTTTTCAAATGTCTGCGATAATAATTTTAAAAGTCTGGGAAGAACAAAAAATGTCAGGAAAGCTAGTGTAACCAAAAGCCTTTATATTCAAAAATCTGCAAATATCTGCAACCAAACTAAGAAATCTGCAAATATCTGCAACCAAACTAAAAAATCTGCAAATATCTGCGTCATCGAAAAAATCTGCAGCTTAAATTAAAAGTCTGCCAATTTGCAGACTTGTCTGCAAATCTGGCATCTCTGGCTCTGGCAGAAGCTACACGCTACGCGCAATTCAATAAGTTGCTGATGTATATACACTCAAGTTTGAAGTATAAATCAAGCCGGTTAAACCGGTTCGGAATTCGACGAGAACATTTCAAAAGGGCCGATAAACAAAACGTAAACAATTCCGGTTAATACTTACTTCAAATGGACACTAACAAAGCTTTATACATACCTTAAATAAGCCGATTCTGAAACCTGGCTGTTGGGGAAATAATGGATTATCGAAAAGGCACATAAGCAAAATAACTTGTTTTGCTTATGTTCCCTTTCACTTCCCCTCAAAAATTAACGGCTCATAAACACCAAACAACAAAACGGAAAAATTTGTTTATGGGCCCTTTTCTTAATGAAAAAGACTATACTTGAAAAGGGAACAAAAATATCGCAACACCAAGAAAGGGATCAAAATAAACGTCACATAATCATTTGCTGTAAACAAAAGGGCTCACCCGCACGCACTATAAGCTAACGTCTCGCCGAAAAGGGATTATGGGAGAGGGCACAAAACCAGTGCGATGTTTCAAAAGGGACCAAAGCATTTATCTACAAAAAACATTCAAAATACAATTGTTTTAATAAAACTGTTATATTAGTCGGAAAAAATGGTTAATTCAACACGGCATTGAGTTGTTTGGTACTTAAATCAAGCTCCTGTTCATAAATGGGAATATAAAGTACGAGGTAATTTTTCAAAAGCCATTTTCTCAACATGAGCATATTGTATATAATGCCTTATGAAATGTTGACGTCGAATTCTGAGGATACTCTAGCACAAATGCAAAAACCAATTCAGATGCTCAAGCGGTAGTTTATATGATTTGAGTATGACACGTTTGTTCAGTAAAACCAAACGAAATTTTATTCGAATCGATAAGTATCAGTTTTTGCATTTTTTTTTTTATAGCCCGCCTCTTACCCCCACACTAAAAAGCTCACAAACGGAGCCCCCTGGTAGTGGACACATCAGTTCTCAGCGTACAAAAAAAGGTCAGCACAACAAAACAAAGTTACGAATCGCGGAAACGCTGAGAACAAAAAAAACAATACGAGACCGACAAAACACAAAATTTGACAAGAAGCTACGGCGAGTACCCAGCGGAAAAGAATCCTTTTAAGGGTCCCATCGTAGCTTTGCAGGAAGCTCATAATAATTTAAATTTATTTATTACTTATTGCTTGAAAAAATGCATTTATCAATTGTTTTTATTTAAAAAAATGTTAACCAATTACAGCTAAAGGAATAAGCTCGATTGGTGGTGAACGAAGTTTATATTAAAAATTCTCCTATTTTATTTTTTAAAATTAGTTTCAATTTTGCTTGGAAACGAGTGCGACATGTTATTTGCTTTAAATCCGTAGGAAGCTGGTTGAATAACTTAGGTCCGATGAAAGAAATGCGTCTTTGACCAAGGTTCGTGGATACTCTGGAGTATAATAAATGATTGGCTTGTCTGGTGCTGTGAGCTCGAATTCCTGTCGTAAATTCTAGATTATTATGAGCAATAGTATTATGCAAAGCATTGTGGATGTACATTATTGTTTGGTAGTTAGTCAACCCAAGCAAAGGTAAAATGTTATGGGCATTATTATTGTATAACAAAATAGTAGGATACATAAATGGTTTTTTATAAATAATTTTAAGACATCTGTTTTGAAGCGTTTGTAGCTTTTTCAGATTCGAAATACTGGCACGGCCCCACACAGATACAAGGTAGTTCAGCAATGAGTGGATGTGCGCATAATAAAATTTTAGAAGTACATGCTGGGGAACAAGAGCATACTTTACGCATAGCCCCACATAACGATGCAACTTTTCTCTCTATAGATGTTATATGCTCAATCCAGGAGAGTGTGGGGTCTAAGTGAAGTCCTAAATATTTGAAGCAGTTAGTTTCCTGAATTACAGACTGTCCCATTCTTGGGTCTGGATGCACGCCTATAGCTCTTCTAGATGAACGAAACAGCATATATTTAGTTTTTGATAGGTTCAAGGAAAGAAGGTTTTCGTTGAAATACGTCGTTAGTGTTTTTAAATCCGATTCAATGTCGCGTACAATATCCAGGCAGTTGTTGTTCGGGTAGAACAACGCGGTGTCATCCGCGAATAGACGAGGAGTACCTTTTAACCCGAGTCTACCTAGGTCATTGATATACAATAAAAATAACAGTGGCCCAATATTACTGCCTTGGGGCACTCCTATTTCTATTGGTCTATAAGAGCTACACGAGTATGATTTCCTAATCCCCTGATACCATAGCATTCTAACTTCTTAAGCAGGATTGAGTGATCCAGAGTATCGAATGCTTTTTTTAGGTCCAGAAAAAGGGCACCAACAATTCTTTTGCTATCAATTTGACTAATGATGGAGTCAATTAGTTCGGTCATTGCAATTAAAGTGCTGCAGCCCTGTCTGAACCCATACTGGTAGTTGTAAATTATGTTGTGTTTGTTCAAAAACTCGAGTAGTCGAGTGATGAGCAATTTCTCAAGAATTTTATTGAAAACGCACAATGTTGAAATTGGTCTATAGTTGGAAGGTTCGTTTGGATCACCAGCTTTGAAAATTGGAATTACTCGGGCTATTTTTAAACAGTCCGGGTACCTGCCGGTTTGAATTATTAAATTAAAAGCTTTGGTTAGGATATTTGCAAAAGTGGTACAGTTACTCTTGAGAACACTAGCGGGGATCTTATCAGGACCACAACTGTTATTTTTTTCGAGGCCTTTAATCAAAAGGATCACTTCGTTTATGGTTGCAGGACGCAAGAAGATTGTTTCTTGGACGTGTTGTATATTTGTAATAGGATTTGAGTTGGGACTCGTGGGAATATTGTCAGACAAATTTTTGCCAATACTAGAGAAATATTCGTTGAAAACATTACATACTTCTTTAGTCTCAGTGACTCTGATATCATTGGAAATTAGGCTGATGGGAACATCCGACTTTGAACGACCAAAAATGGTATTAATATTTTTCCAAAGTTTTGAATGAGTTGTGTTGGATAGAAGGTTTTCAAAGTAGGCCTTTTTGCACCGCTTTTTCATTACATTAACTTTTTTAGTTATGTGTTGCAGAAGAGCTTTGAGGTTTTCGTCATTGGGGTTATTTTTTACTCGTTTCAGATAATTACTTTTGATTTTAATCTGTGTCCACAAATCGAAATTGATCCAGGGGCAAAAAACGCCTTTACATTTAAAAGTTTTGGAGACCATTCTAGTGTTTTTCGCAAGTAATGAATTGTAGGTTATGATGATATTTGTAAGACATACATCTACATCATCAATCAACTCGATGCCGTTTGAGCCGGAATTGTAGCAAAAACCAGACAGAATTCGGAATCAAATTCCGGATGGGTTTAATTAGGTGGTTTCTGTATTTGAATTGGATTTTTAAATTTCGTAATAAAAATCAGTTGTAATATGAAGATTCTAAATTTCTTTTAAATAAATTGAGAAATTCCATAAACTATAGAACAATCAAGGGGTTACACCAAACCACAAATGCCTCTTAAAATAAATATTTTTATTGTGAAAAGTACCAGATCTCATTACGTTCTAGCTATAGTGATTACAACCATACTGTAGTAAATTTTGGTTTACATGATTTACTATTTATAGTTAGAAATACTATATTTTTTGCAGAAACGCACATAGTACATTTGACTATTCTAATTGAAATTTTTTGTTGAATGTACCAGAACCTTGAAAATGTAGAACATACCATAAATAATTTTCATTTTAATATATATGCATGTTCTACCACATTCATATGGTGCATTAATTTTCATTTAACCCTTGATATAATAAAAATTACCATGCTTTTTTTTGCAGTGTTCTATCCAAACTAGGGTTGTGGTACCGGTAGTACCGGTACCGAAAATCCCGGGAATACAGACCAGAGTTTTTGGTACCGTAATACCGGTACTGAACAAAAGTCAGTACCGGTATTTTCGGTACCATACAATTTTTTATGACAAATATGTTAAATCTGCAGGGGGATCTGTTTCAAAATATCTTGCAGACCGATAACGTTTAATTATATTAATTTGCCTTCTAGATAAATCGTTGAGATAACACCTTTGTGTGGGAATGAGGTGGGGCCATCATCATAGTAATTCTAGAAGTTAAAGTTTTATTAGCGACATTCTGATTGCTTTCCATTATTCACTGGGTGGCGCGTAATAAGACTATGGTCTAAGTCATGTCTGTATTTGGTTTGCTCTTAAACCTTTATCTATAATAGAACGAACAGCGATTTAGTAGCTAACAGTTTTAGACTTGGTGAACTGCTTCAAATGGGGCGATTTGTAATTATTGGTGATCGGAAAATTCAGCAAAACTCCATAATTTATTAGGAAAGCAAAGAGCCTGGATATGCGTTAGAGAATAGTAGGCAAACGACATAAAGTTCGAAACCAATTTTCAGAAAAGCAAGATAGGAAATGCGATTAACCTGCTTGGATTTACTGCCATTCTCGCTTTGATTTACTGTTGTTAATAGGGTTTCATACATATACCATCTGTTCAAGTCGACGAAAGTCGCACCACTTAGCAGTTATTGATTTCAAAGTGGCCTAGATTTCGAAATAAAAGAAGGTGCCCTATACGAAAAATATCTTCTGTGAAATGAGTCTTGCCATTCCGAAGCAATTAAAAACAATAAATATGTTCTTTGATCAGCAAAAATCAATCATCTGAGAATAAGATCATCAGTTTGAGCATTCAATTTCAGTTTGAAGCTTTTTTCGATTTTTTTAAAAAAATATTCGAGTACCGGTACTTTACCGGCACTACCGGTACTGAGGGCTTCAGTACCGTAGTACCAGTTCTCGCCAAAAAGGGTCGGTTCTGCGAACCCTAATCCAAACGTCAAAAACATTGGTCAGTCAGTAGTTTCCTCCAGCCTCCTGGCAACCCTATACCATCATATGGAGTTTGACAGCGACCGACATATATGGTGCGTTATAGCTATAAAGCCCCAAACAAAGAATTATGTTCGGCACTATGCTCGATATTCAACCATTCCACACGACGTTTTGCATCTTGTGGGATGATTTAATATCATATCATTCAGAAAATCGACATTTTGTAACTAAATACAGCTTCTAATCATTCGGTTCAAAATCAATGTTTTGCCTTTCATGGCAGCGATGCTGGCTGTACAGAGACGTCGTCCTTGACAGGAGGCTGGTTTCCTCTGAAAATATGGACTTGACAGATGATTTGCTGTACCTGTTTTGTAAATTTTTGACGGGGTTCGGTAACGTTGGTACAATTTTGCCGAACAACCAGTCAGTATTTTACTGGATAATGTTTATGTACCAAAAAACGCTTTTAATCCACCTAACAGTGTGATGAGACATTTCTTATAACTTATCACTCTCTTCGGATATTACATCGTGTGAGAACATTTAGAACTTGATACTTCGCGATGTTTTTGATAACACATACTAGGGACCATTCATAAATTACGTAACGCTTTTAGGGGGGGGGAGGGGGTACGACATGTTGTGACAAATTGTGACATAGGGGGGAGGGGGTGTTAACTAGATCGTTACATAACATGTTTTCATCGAAGAAATTTTTTTTCTTAGAATTTGTTACGTAACAGGGGAGAGGGGGATGGAAAATTTTGCGACAATTTGTTACATAGGGGGAGGGGGAGTCAATTTTGATCTATTTTTGCGTTACGTAATTTATGAATGGTCCCCAACATGGGATAGTGGCAGGACTCAGAGGATCGCTCAAATCAGCATAGGACAAAATCAGTGCTAGAAATCTCAAACCAAATTAATGGGAAAGCGAAAAAATGGCCCATTAACCCATTATAACCCAGGGGTTTCAAAAAATGAGCCAAATGCAGTGATATCTTCAATTCCACCAAAAAATGTATCAAAGATAAGGGGAAAAATAAAATCACCGCTAAAAATGGTTTTGAGAATGAAAAAATCTCGTGCAAAAAATTTCGTACGCTTAAATACAAACAACAAATTTTAAGTTGTTTGACATATTTCTTCGGATTTTCTGATAGACAGCACTTCCTTTACACCTGTAGGAACGTTTTGTCACATAATGGAATTATTAGCACGAATTCCAACAATAAAATTCAATTAAATGTATTGCTTACTTTTCAGTCGCCATTTGCCCCAACTATACACGGTTCAAAAATGTAAACAAAATTATAAAAAATGGCAGTTGTCTTGTTTCACAATGAAATATGAGGTGCAATGATCCCATTAGTGCAATAATAAAGCAGTTAGATGCCAAAATTCTGCAGTAAATACGCGTTAAACGATTGATAGTTCTGCGTATGAAATTTCATACGCTAGGATATAATGGGTTAAATAGACATACAAACGAATTATTGCTAATGCTCTGTTAATAAAATACAGTCGGGTCTCCCACTACGCGGATTTCTACAACGCGGATACCTACTGCGCGGATTCCTACAACGCGGATACCTACTACGCGGATTCCTACTGCGCGGTACCCGCGTTGTAGGATACCCATATCCTATGGGATTTCGACTAGTTGGGGCTGTGGCCGATTATTTCGTCTGTGTCAACATGTAGCGCCATACTTTCTTTGGAAAAGTTGTTGTACTCATTTGGGCCTACAACTTAGAGTAATTGAGTATCCAATTAGTTGAGAACTTTGCCGCCAGGGTTGCTATGAAGAAAGAATAAATAAATCGAAATTCTCGTCGAAAATTCGACTATCATCAAATGGATTCAATGTCAAATATATCAAGACCCTGATTATTTTGAAAGGTGGTGTCTTCGGGGAATTTATAAAAGAAGTCCAGAGCTTCTGGACAGTAGAAAGTATAACTCGCAATTACCCCACCAGGCGGCGCTAGTGTTAATGCAAATATTCAACACATGTTAAAGTAATTCTATATCTCAACATCGTGATTGGATAGAGTAGTACTGACTTCAGCAAAGTTGCTCGAGAGGTCGAGGACTACCCAACGGTAACAGATTAGTTTGGAATATTCTCACTATGCGGCGCTAGTGAGCGTAGAAGCTTTCAACATATGGTAAATTATGATATCTCTCAAAAGTCTAACAACTTGGAAAAGTGGTGTTTTCGGCAAAGTTCTCGAGGAGGTCAAAGGCTACTAGATTATGGATAGATTATATTGGAATGGACCCGCCAGGCGGCGCTAGTGAACATTTTCTTTCAAAGCATGTATCTCGAGATCATGATCATTTGGAAGGGTGGTATCTTTGGCAATATTTATAGGGCAGATCGAGCTCTGTCCTACGGCGAACAAATTAGTTCAGAACTCGCTCACTAGATGGCGCTAATTAGAACGAAACTTTCATAACATTATTATTTCTAAAGCCTGATAATTTAGGAAAACGCTGTTTTTGGTAAAGTTCTCCAGGGCGACAAGTTCTGTTTGACAATGCACAGTGGTCCAGGAAGCGAAATTAGCGGGAAACAATTGTTAACGCATTCATCTTTAGGTTTAGAGATTTGGTGTCTTAGAAACATTTATTGTGCGTGACAAACTGCATCTTTTGGCTGAAACGGTTTTAGGGTGGTCCTTAAAATGTCAAAGTTGTAGATATTATTTCAAATTATAGTTCAGAAAGAATGATACTTTCTTCTGCAATATTCTAGAACAATCAATTCTGAGCAACTTTGTTGAAGATACTAACTTTGTATCTCAAACCGTTTTCATTTTATAGTGAGTTCCATGTCATAACTTAGGGTGCCTCTCAAAAAAGCAGTTTTCTCCGTACAGTTTTTTAATATGATTTTTCTCACAAAAGTACTTTTCAGTGTACTTTTAGAGCATGATTAGAGGCAGAAGAAAGAAAAATTTTATCTTGTCTGGTTCAAAAGTTATACTTAATTTTCACTTAAAAATACGCCCTTTTCAAATGTCGATATCTCAAAAGGGGGCAAACGAAAATTGATAATTTTGATTGCATTTGAAAGGCTGTACTTTTGCCTACAATTTTATTGAAAAATTGGAGAACGCTTTTTTGTCTTTCCCAAATAAATCAAATTTTAGTAAAAGCATTTTTGCGTATAATTCTACAGCGCTCATATTAAAAAATATTTGTTTTACGCGGATTCTGTGAATTCTTGTCAAGACTTTTCAAGGATCACATACATTTGCAGGCTTTTCATAATGCAGATAGGGTGAAGACCACCAATCACCAATGACTTGACCTATAATTTGCTTCCAATTATTGCCAAGATTTCCCAAAATCGACACAAATTTACAATCGATTTCGTTCATTTGCAGGAACAGTTTTAGCAGGTAGCAGTATCAAGATCTGCAATCTACTAACCACAAACCAAAAAACAAAAGTTGCCTCTAATCATGCTCTAAAAGTACACTGAAGAGTACTTTTGTGAGAAAAATCATATTAAAAAACTGTACGGAGAAAACTGCTTTTTTGAGAGGCACCCTAAGTTATGACATGGAACTCACTATAAAATGAAAACGGTTTGAGATACAAAGTTAGTATCTTCAACAAAGTTGCTCAGAATTGATTGTTCTAGAATATTGCAGAAGAAAGTATCATTCTCTCTGAACTATAATTTGAAATAATATCTACAACCCTGACATTTTAAGGACCACCCTAAAACCGTTTCAGCCAAAAGATGCAGTTTGTCACGCACAATAAATGTTTCTAAGACACCAAATCTCTAAACCTAAAGATGAATGCGTTAACAATTGTTTCCCGCTAATTTCGCTTCCTGGACCACTGTGCAATGTATAGAAAAAAATTCGATTTTACCCACTAGATGACGCTAGTGAGCACGAATTTTTCCTTTCAATTTCTGCATCTCAATATAAAGGCAGTTTAGAAGGGTGGTGTTTTCAACAAAATTGCTCGAGTGGTCGAGGATTACCCAACGGTAACAGACTAGTTTACAATACTCTCACTATGCGGCGCAAGGGAGTGTAGATGCTTTCAGCATGAAGTGATATATCTCAAAAGTCTAATAACTTAGAAAAATGGCGTTTTCGACAAAGTTCTTGAGGAGATCAAAGGCTACTCGATTATAGATAGATTAAAGTTGAATGAACCCGCCAGTTGGCGCTAGTGAGCATTATTTTCATATCCTGTATCTCGAGATCATGATCATTTGGAAGGGTGGTGTCTTTGGCATAGAGGTGTGCGCCAATGCATTTTTAATCGGCGGCGGCGTAAGCGACATATTTGGCCGGCGGCGGCGTTGGCGGCGTCACGCCGTTGGACCCTATCGGTGGCGGCGCGCCGGCGTGTGTCGGCGTAACAAATATTGACACCTATGTAACTAAAAAAATATCTTGGCGGTACAATTCCTTTCCCAAATTTTCGGGTTCTATTGTATGAGGCACATACAAACAAAAGTTACAGCTTGAAGAAAATTATAAAAAAATAATCGCCCACAATGTACTAGTGACATCTGTTGAACACATTGCACATTGCATTCTCGCAACCAAATCAAATTTTTTTAACAGATGCTCTAATAGTGCCCACCCTGCTTGCGAAATGCAAGATAATAAATGAAAGGTAGAACTATTTTTACAGTTGTAAAATTTGAAGAACGAAATAGAAAAATTGTCGATGTCGCATACTACGACTTCGCATGAAATAATGATTGCAATTGACAAATTTGAAGAATGCAGATTAACGACTGTATTTCAATGATCCATAATAATTATTTATTGTTCTATATTTGGGAAATTAAGCAACGATAAAACAGTTTTTGTTTTGTTTGAGGAGATTAATTCTTGTTGTCGTTTCATTGTTTTTTGTTTCAATTTAGTCTTCTTTACCGTCGCTCCCGCAGATACCAGGTACCGTAACAGGAGGCGTTATTAATGGCATTACTGCGCAGAAATATCACTTTTAATTATCGTGTAAGGATACCTTTCAAGGTAGACACATCCCAGTTCAGCTCAGCCGAAAATGAACCGGTATCCTGGCTGGTTCCAGTTCGTATTCCTGCTACAGTGACACATCCGATTCTAGTTAGAATCGGTTGTGCCACTGGATCCCGTGTACGAGCTGGAACAAGCCAGATTTCCAGTTCAGTTCAATTAATTTCCTAACATCCTATTATATGCTTACTCACAGATCGGCATTGTGTTGTAACTTAAGAAACGGTTGTGAACAACTCCCGCCTTGCTCACTTCGACAAGAATGAGTTTCACATTTTCAGCCCATTTGTTTTGGTTTGCATGAGATTAAAAAGACGGTAACGTTTTCAGATGGGTGCAGAAACTAAGTAACGCATTTAGCTCTGTGTCAAAATCTTTTCACTAACGCCCTGCTCGCTGATATGGCGCATTTTTGTAATTTAAATCGACCGTTTTACCTACGAGTGATGAAAATTCATCTCGTGTTACGTCCTCTTTGTCTGTGATACCGGGCTGATACAACTGCAACTGAAAATCTTTCCTGAGTAGGGTTAGATGACACGATTAATAATTTATGCGACCAGAAATCTTACCCTCTGCATCGCCACATCAGTTCACCAACGTCGCTAAAAGTCAAGATCACTCTGCCCAACTATTCTTCAAGAAAAAAAATTCAAAACCTCGTATTGAAAACAATTTTTGTGTTTTTACAAAACTAGTTCACGCAAAAAAAAAAGATTCCATTATACTCAAATGTTTAGAAGGTGGTTGTACCTGTATATGTTTAATATTTTTATGATTCCAGTTCATAACTTGATGATACATTGATTTATATTAACTTTATTGACTAAAAAAGTCAAGAATTGAACGATTGTGCAACGATTTTCGTAAATTCTCGTCGTGTTATCGTGATACTTGAGTCTTGAGCTTACCGTCGGATTTTTTTACACAGAGTCACGTGTCTTATAGTTTTGTTAATTATTTCACGGACATGAATTGTGGCTAGGTAATGTATTTTTGGTGCGCAGCGCAGTTTCATTTAATTTCGAAAATTACACTGAATCTTAACAAAAGAATAACAGGGTTACAGGTCCTAGTAGTTTCCTTGTATTTAATGCTCGCGCCTATGAGACTTGTTGCTTGCGGTTGTACACAATAGCTCACATAGAAATTTCAAAACCAAAGAGTAGAGCGAATAATCCATGAATAATAGTCTGAATTCTTTGTAATTGTTTACGTAAGTATATTAAGATTATGTGAAAGATTTATTACTTTATGAACTATATCATGAACAGTTTCATGAGCTCGACTGGTGAATCGTGTCTAACATATAAGGAATCAACTATATCTTGAAAGCGGATGTGTTTTTTTTTGAATTTGTGGACTATTCCACGAATGGTGAATTGTAACTTATATGCTCGCAATCATAATTAGTTGACAAAGCATGAATGGATCCATGAATTATATTCCGAGTGTCGTGTAATGATTTTCGAGAAAATATCAAGACTTTGTTAACTTAGTGATCTAATTCACAACCACTAATACCAAATAAAGATCAATATGTGATAAATTATGAATCAGTTAACCTCGACCATAGACAATGTTCATAGATTTGTGGATAAAATTATGAGCTAATGATTTTCGAGTTCGCGAATTGTCGGCGTGAGAAAAAAGCGTCGGCGGCGCGCCGCCCGTCTACCTTTCGGCGTCAGCGTTTGTTGAAATTTACCGGCGGCGGCGTGGCGCGGCGGCGCACAGGTCTACTTTGGCAATATTGAAAGAAAGGTCGAGCTCTGTTTTAAGGCGAATAAATTAGTTCTGAACTTGCCCACTAGGCGTCGCTAATGAGAATGCAACTTTCTCAACATTATATATAAAGTACGATAAGTACGATAAGTAGGAAAACGCTGTTTTTGCTAAAGTTATCCAGGGGGACAAGTGCTGTTTGACAATGTAAAAAATATTTTGGATTGACCCGCTAGGTGACTAGTGAGCACGCATTTTTTCTTTCAATTTCTGCATCTCAGAATAAAGGCAGTTTAGAAGGGTGGTATCTTCAACAAAGTTGCTTGAGAGGTCGAGAACTACCCAACGATTAGTTTAGAATACTCTCACTATGCGGCGCTAGTGAGCGCAGAAACTTTTAGGACCTGGTAAATTATGATACATCTCACGAGTGTAGCTTAGAAAGAAAACACCTTTCGGCAAAGTTATTGAGGAAATCAAGGGCTGCTCGATTATAGACAAACTGAATTGGAATGGACCCGCCAGGCAGCGCTAGTGAGCAAGCTCTTATTCAAATTTTATTTCTCGGGATCAGGATAATTTGGATGAGTGGTATCTTTGGCAAAATTCATCGACAGGTTGAGTTTTATCTTATTGTGATCAGATTAATTCAGAACTCACTCATTGCTAGGGAAAATACAACTTCTACTACGTAGTAGCTTAAGTCAAAAGTTTGATAATTCATGAAAATGGTGTTATCAAATTAACGTGTATTTCAGTTACTAGGTGGCATTAGAGAGAAAAAAAAGTATTTTCGAATTTTAGCACCTCAAAATCATGACAGTTTAGAAGAAGGCTTTCTTCAGTGAAATTCATCGGTAGTTCTAGAGCTGTCTGATGATGGCAGATTGGTTTTGAATACTTTCATAATGCGCCAGAGAATGGGTTGATGAATTTATCCTCTTATCCGTTTTGAGGCTACTTCAGAAATTTAAATAAAATTAACAAGAATCAAAGCAGTAAATAATCTATTCATAATCGAGTAGCCCTTATTCTTCCTCAAAAACTTTTCCGAAGACACCATCTTTCTAATTTATTAGACTACTGATATAATTCATAATCTACCATATGCTGAAAGCTTCCACACCCTCTAACACCGCATAGTGAGAGTCTACCAAACTAATCGGTCACCATTGAGTAGTCCTTGACCTATCAAACGATTTTGTTGAAGACACCACCTTTCTAAACTGCCTTAATATTGAAATGATGAAATCGAAAAAAATGCGTGCTTACTAGTATCACCATACGTGCTTACTCGCGTAACCTAATAATTACCATACTTCAAAAAAAGATCTACAATATTCTGAAAGTTTTATCCTCCTTAGCGCCGCCTAATGGGTGAGTTCCAAACTAATCTGTTCACCGTAAGGCAGAACTCAAACTGCCGATGACTATTACCAAAGACATCACCGTTGCAAATTATCATGATCTCGAGACACAGAATATAATATATACTTGCTCACCATCGTAACCTTGCGGGTCCATTCCAATTTAATCTATCCATGATCGAGTAGTCCTTGAGCTCATCAAGAACTTTGCCGAAAGCGCAATCATTAGGCATTTGAGATATATCACAATGTACCACATGCAGAAAGCTCACTAGCGCCGCATAGTGAGAGTATTCTAAACTAATCTGTTACCGTTGGTTAATCCTCGACCACTGGAGCAACTTTGTTGAAAACCCCACCCTTCTAAACTGCCTTTATATTGAGATGCAGAAATTGAAAGGTAAAATGCGTACTCACTAGCGTCATCTAGTGGGTAAAATCGAATTTTTTTCTATACATTGTCAAACAGCACTTGTCGCCCTGGAGAACTTTACCAAAACAGCGTTTTCCTAAATTATCAGACATTAGAAATATGTCCATAAAGTTTCACTCTTATTAGCGCCATCTGGTGGGCGAGTTCTGAACTAATTTGTTCGCCGTAGGACAGAGCTCGACCTGCCTATGAATATTGCCAAAAACACCACCCTTCCAAATGATCATGATCTCGATATACATGCTTTGAAAGAAAATGTTCACTAGCGCCGCCTGGCGGGTCCATTCCAATTTAATCTATCCATAATCTAGTAGCCTTTGACCACCTCGAGAACTTTGCCGAGAACACCACTTTTCCAAGTTATTAGACTTTTGAGATATATCATAATTTACCATATGTTGAAAGCTTCTACGCTCACTAGCGCCGAATAGTGACAGTATTCCAAACTAATCTGTTACCGTTGGGTAGTCCTCGACCTCTCGAGCAACTTTGCTGAAGTCATTACTACTCTATCTAATCAGGATGTTGAGATATAGAATTATTTTAACATGTGTTGAATATTCGCATTAGCACTAGCGCCGCCTGGTGGGGTAATTGCGAGTTATACTTTCTACCATCCAGAAGCTCTGGACTTCTTTTATAAATTCCCCGAAGACATCACCTTTCAAAATAATCAGGGTCTTGATATATTTGACATTGAATCCATTTGATGATAGTCGAATTTTCGACGAGAATTTCGATTTATTTATTCTTTCTTCATAGCACCCCTGGCGGCAAAGTTCTCAACTAATTGGATACCCAATTACTCTAAGTTGTAGGCCCAAATGAGTACAACAACGTTTCCAAAGAAAGTATGGCGCTACATGTTGACACGGACGAAATAATCGGCCACAGCCCCAATTAGTCGAAATCCCATAAGGTATGGGTATCCTACAACGCGCATTCCTTTTTCACGCCCCCAGTTAATCGCGTAGTAGGAGACCCGACTGTATCTAAATTCCTCAATCAATGCATTGTGGTGGGAAAACTGAATTTTCCTAAAGGGGTTATGTATAGTGTACTGAGCCAAAAAAATCGACTTTTTTAATCGATTTGAAGTTTACACTTTACTCAAATTTCCAACGCGACTGAGAACTAAGAAATCAATGCTTTTTCTTGAAAAAAAGCGATACTAGCAGTGACACCATTCAAAGAAAATCAACAGTGAACAGTTCCAGACTTGGTTTTATTTCCTATTTAAGAACTATTGTGTTTTTTACATCCTAGATTGCATGATCCAGTAATCAAAACCCAAAACTTCATGAAGTATTTGAAATTATTAAATTAAAATTTGTGTTTGCTATTGAAATTGAAAAAATGATAGCATATATAGTATATAGTCCCTTTGGCGATTGCTTACTTTTTCGGTCCCACCTATCAGCATTGAAGTATCGCCCTTACGTTTTTTTACAAAACCGTAAACCGGGATGACTTTGATCATCGGGGTGACTTTGATCACTCGAAACTTTTTTCGTAGATCGCTTATTAAACCAGAATAGTCTACCGAATCATTTCAATTTGAAATGATTTTTACTCTAAACTTATAAAATACTGATTTGTTATACTTTTTGAGTATATTGTTCGGTTTTTGGGTACAAAAACTACAAAAAACCGAAATTTGACTTTACCCGATTTTTACGAAGCTTCGTAAAGTGTCTATTTTTTATAAAACAAATAAATCTCAGATTTGAGCAAGAGTAATAAATTACAAGCGAGTTTTTATTTTCCTTTAGATTGGGATATGCTAAATTTAGTTTTAAGAGTTTGTTTATTTTCACTACCCTTTTTGTGAAGCTAGTTATCAATTACTTCAAATTATTTTAAGCTATAATTCGCAACATTTTTTTATTGTTCAATATTCCAACGTGTTAAAATGGATGAAACTTTTTGTACATTGATAAAACACTGAAATAATTTTTTTTAGCCATTTTAAAGGTTTTCAGAATCTTTTATTCTAGTTGGACACAAATTATACGAATTTTGTTTACTCGAATTTTACAGTACATTGAAATCTCCGTATAATACCAATTAAAATCTATTTAACAATGAGTATCTTTCCAGAATTAGTTCATACAAACATTTGAATGAAAAACATTGACATCAATAACATTATGTGGGTGAACATGCAGGTTATCAAAGTCACCCCGGAACACGAAAACGGACTTCAACTTGAAATCATTTTTGAAAAAATAGTTGTAAGCGAACAATTTTAAGTAAAACCATCCAATCTTGTTCTCCATACATAGGTACATGGATTGAAAAATTAAACTTGAAATAAATGTGTTGCGTCTAAAAATATGTAATGATTACTTCGAAAAGTGATCAATATCACCCCGGTTTACGGTACCAATTTTACAATTGGTGGGGGCTATTACCAAAGACATCACCGTTGCAAATTATCATGATCTCGAGACACAGAATATAATATATACTTGCTCACCATCGTAACCTTGCGGGTCCATTCCAATTTAATCTATCCATGATCGAGTAGTCCTTGAGTTCATCAAGAACTTCGCCGAAAGCGCAATCATTAGGCATTTGAGATATATCACAATGTACCACATGCAGAAAGCTCACTAGCGCCGCATAGTGAGAGTATTCTAAACTAATCTGTTACCGTTGGTTAATCCTCGACCACTGGAGCAACTTTGTTGAAAACACCACCCTTCTAAACTGCCTTTATATTGAGATGCAGAAATTGAAAGGTAAAATGCGTACTCAATACCCGATCAGAATGAAATAACAAACTTATAACAGAATGCAATTTTCGTAACATATTGTATTATAAATTTGGTCTCGTTAGTAGTTAAAATAACAGAAAATTATAACAAGTAACAACGGGAAATATAGTTTTGAAACATTCTTGTTATGTGTTTTTGATCGGGATAGCGTCATCTAGTGGGTAAAATCGAATTTTTTTCTATACATTGTCAAACAGCACTTGTCGCCCTGGAGAACTTTACCAAAACAGCGTTTTCCTAAATTATCAGACATTAGAAATATGCCCATAAAGTTTCACTCTTATTAGCGCCATCTGGTGGGCGAGTTCTGAACTAATTTGTTCGCCGCAGGACAGAACTCGACCTGCCTATGAATATTGCCAAAAACACCACCCTTCCAAATGATCATGATCTCGATATACATGCTTTGAAAGAAAATGTTCACTAGTGCCGCCTGGCGGGTCCATTCCAATTTAATCTATCCATAATCTAGTAGCCTTTGACCTCCTCGAGAACTTTGCCGAGAACACCACTTTTCCAAGTTATTAGACTTTTGAGATATATCATAATTTACCATATGTTGAAAGCTTCTACGCTCACTAACGCCGCATAGTGACAGTATTCCAAACTAATCTGTTACCGTTGGGTAGTCCTCAACCTCTCGAGCAACTTTGCTGAAGTCAGTACTACTCTATCTAATCAGGATGTTGAGATATAGAATTATTTTAACATGTGTTGAATATTCGCATTAGCACTAGCGCCGCCTGGTGGGGTAATTGCGAGTTATACTTTCTACCATCCAGAAGCTCTGGACTTCTTTTATAAATTCCCCGAAGACACCACCTTTCAAAATAATCAGGGTCTTGATATATTTGACATTGAATCCATTTGATGATAGTCAAATTTTCGACGAGAATTTCGATTTATTTATTCTTTCTTCATAGCACCCCTGGCGGCAAAGTTCTCAACTAATTGGATACCCAATTACTCTAAGTTGTAGGCCCAAATGAGTACAACAACTTTTCCAAAGAAAGTATGGCGCTACATGTTGACACGGACGAAATAATCGGCCACAGCCCCAATTAGTCGAAATCCCATAAGCTGTGGGTATCCTACAACGCGGATTCCTTTTTCACGCCCCCAGTTAATCGCGTAGTAGGAGACCCGACTGTATCTAAATTCCTCAATCAATGCATTGTGGTGGGAAAACTGAATTTTCCTAAAGGGGCTTATGTATAGTGTACTGAGCCAAAAAATCGACTTTTTTAATCGATTTGAAGTTAGTCCCTTTGGCGATTGCTTACTTTTTCGGTCCCACCTATCAGCATTGAAGTCTCGCCCTGACGATTTTTACAAAACCGTAAACCGGGGTGACTTTGATCATCGGGGTGACTTTGATCACTGGAAACTTTTTTCGTAGATCGCTTATTAAACCAGAATAGTCTACCGAATCATTTCAATTTGAAATGATTTTTACTCTAAACTTATAAAATACTGATTTGTTATACTTTTTGAGTATATTGTTCGGTTTTTGGGTACAAAAACTACAAAAAACCGAAATTTGACTTTACCCGATTTTTACGAAGCTTCGTAAAGTGTCTATTTTTTATAAAACAAATAAATCTCAGATTTGAGCAAGAGTAATAAATTACAAGCGAGTTTTTATTTTTCTTTAGATTGGGATATGCTAAATTTAGTTTTAAGAGTTTGTTTATTTTTACTACACTTTTTGTGAAGCTAGTTATCAATTACTTCAAATTATTTTAAGCTATAATTCGCAACATTTTTTTATTGTTCAATATTCCAACGTGTTAAAATGGATGAAACTTTTTGTACATTGATAAAACACTGAAATAAATTTTTTTTAGCCATTTTAAAGGTTTTCAGAATCTTTTATTCTAGTTGGACACAAATTATACGAATTTTGTTTACTCGAATTTTACAGTACATTGAAATCTCCGTATAATACCAATTAACATCTATTTAACAATGAGTATCTTTCCAGAATTAGTTCAAACAAACATTTTGTTTTCTGTTCTCTAATAATGATTCAACTCACTCACTTTTAAAATTATATTTATTTTATGATGTTCACTGAGCGGCGTACAGAAAGAGAATGGCTTACTAAAAGTACAGTCTTTATCGTGAGACACGACAGAGCCGATAGGTGGGGAGGTGCAAACACAGGGTGTAACTGAATACTATAACAGGGTGTAACTAAATACCATAACATCCTCTCCACTTTTAAAATTAAGATCTAATCGAAGTTCATTTCAAAATCCTTAAACCTAGCAGGAACGTGAAGCGATCGTTTTGGTCTCTCATTTGTAGTCTCGATAGGTGTTAATGTCTCTTTCTCCTTTATCGGGCGAACGCGCTTAGTAGAAGCAGGCGATGCGCGATTACGCGCCATTGAAGGTGATGCTACTGGCGGCGTTTCAATCGTAGCAAACTCTGGCGAATTCAAGTTTTTTGCTTGACAGTCATTCAAATTTTCATCTCCAAGCCCAACAGTTGGTTGCGTTGTGTTCGTCAAAGGAATGAAATTTGTTGAATCGAGCGAATAACGGTAGTGTGTCGTGTTCGGTTCTTTACGTGGCTTCAAGTGTACTAAACTGCGGCGATAGGCTACACCGTCAACGTTGAACAGGTAAGATCGCTCGCTCAAACGATCTGTAATCGTTCCAGCACTCCATTGCTTCGTAGTTTCTGGTTGTAGCTGAGCATAAACAGGAGAACCAATCTGGAGTTCCGGTAACATACGCGTTTTATTATCATAATTACGTTTGAAACACTTACGATTCCGTTCTATGGCTTCAGGTACGTTTTTAACAACTCGAGGAAGTAAATTGCTTACAGATGTTGGCACACTGCAACGTGTGGAGCGAGAAAACAAACGGGCTGCAGGACTGGAACCAATCTTGTTGGGTATGTTTCTCCAATGTAGTAGAGCAAACCACAAATCAGTGTTAGTTTCTTCCGTTTTTGACATTAAAAATGTCTTACTCCACTATCTGGGGCTAGGTGTCATTCTAAAATCTAAACTATCTCCCATGTAACGAAACTATGTAAGGTTTGCACGCTTATAACTCCGATATTACTAGATGGATTTTAATCATTCATACACCAACCGATTCAGAAACACCTAACTTAAATATTGGTAATAATTTAATATCTCCCCAATAAAAGTAGACTTTTGGAAATTGGTAAAATTAAAATGTTCACAAAAAACGTGAAAAATACCATTCGTGAAGCAGATTTCTCAGACACAGCCGTCAAAAGAGGGCAGCTTAGTTGCTCAATGAAACACGAAAAGTCATAAATAGAAGCAACGCATGTCCGTTTAAATCAGTTGTTGCTCTTATCCCACACGAGCAACGTCGTCTCCGGGCGATGCAATAAGCGCTAGCGATTTTCGGTAACGTTGGCATTTGCACACACTCGCACCTAAGTGACTAAACCATATACGGTTAGTTTATAAATAGAGGTGACGCGTACCCGTTTGAATCAGTTTTTGTTCTTATGTCGAACGGGTAAGATCATGGCTGCAGCGTCTGGGCACTACAATAAGCGGTAGACGCTATGCATTTTCGGCAGCGGTGGCCGTGTGCGGATTTGTCGGGTACCAGCATGGTGTCACAGAATGATTTGCAAAGTGGGTGGGCGGGGTGGTTTGGATTTAATTCAATACGGTGTGTGCTGCTTAAGAGTGTTGCGTTTGAAAAAAATATATTTATTTTTATGCATGCGTGTGCGTTGTAACTTGTTAATCCATGTTTACGGCGCTTTGTAGCTGCGTAGGGTAAAGAGCCTATTGGTTTTCATGTTTCATATTTCGGTTATATGTTTTTTATCAGCAAGGCATCTGATAACGTGCTTCTGTAGTTATTGCACTGTTCAGCAGCGTAGTATTTTATATAGGAGAGTACACTCAGGTTTTTTACGCGGATTTTGAAATTTACGCGGTTTACATTAACGCGTTTTTTTTAAATTTACGCGGTTTTCATTTACACGGCCTGTATCCCCTGCGTGAAAAATCTGAGTGTAATTGCATCGGAAACAATCACATTCCCAGCAGAACTTTTTGTTTTCTAATTTCAAACACTTTTGTTTCGTACTGCACACAACGGAAAATTTTAAAACAGAACTTACCGTCCCAGCAGCAGTTGAAGCGGGTGTTCTTTTTCGATTCAAATTCAAGCCATGTCTTAAGCGTTTCTGGACTTAAAATTGTTTTCCCAGTTTATCCAGTCAGAATATCTGTCCTACCCTATGTATTTAAAACACAGTTCTAATTGCGTTTTAAAGTATACAACAAATAGAACGGTTGGGCATACTAATTTAAATTTTAAAATAAATCTGTTTTAAATTATGAAACAAACCGCTGTACTGAAGATATAATTATGTCAGTCCTATTACCACATAAAACACCTATATAACATAAAACGCTGCAGAATTGGTTTAATAATACAATGTTTACACTACAGAGTTATAACACGTTTTAATAATTAGCAACAAGAAAAATGTCACCAAGATAGCATAGAAACCCGTTTTAACTGGTAGTGCGAACGTTGCATAACAATGTAATTTATCAAATAATTTCATTTTTCCACCACTAATCGATCAAGAAATACTTACACTTAAGATTGTTTACTTAAGTTCATTAGTACATTATTGAAAATTTAAATGGAAAATGAAATTTCATATTTTATGGAGAATCTGTATATTTCCGTTTGCGGGCGTGGGTTTCCTCATCACAGCTCTCAATATGGAACTTTTCTTTTGAATATATTTTCTGGACAGACCAGCCTATTTTTACTAGATGGATCAGCCAAATAATGCCAATCACCTAGTGAGATACTTGATTAATTAATAGATGCGCGTTAAAAGACCTTCAATAAATTATGTTTTAATGGGGAGGGTATATAGCAAATTGTAACATATGAAAACAGGCGAGTGAACAAGAACGTGTGTCGATATGTGTGATAGATAAAAAAGCTATATTTTTAATGTCACCGTGGTCGTGTCCTGTACACAACCCTTTAATTTTTTTTTTAATCAACCGCTTTGCAATCTTTACAGCTGCCTCGGATTTTCCATTTGCCTGTTGGTGATGAGGCGCTGATGTTATCCATTCGAAATCCCAATCACGAGCCATTTTTGCGTTGGAAAAATTTGTAGCGTTGTCACTAATCACTCTCTGAGGTTTACCATGACGAGCGAAATTCTGTTTGCGGACGACGATCACGGATTCAGGCGTCAGATCTTTCAAAATGTCTAGTTCGAAAAATCAGAATAGTGATCGACTGTTACCAAAAACTTACGTTTGATGCCACGATATTCTGCTTGGAAAACATCCATCGAGATGAGCTGAAACGGGTAAATTGGTATGCAGTGACTCATCATTGGCGGATTTGGTTGAGACGCTGCGTATTTGGCGCAAGTGGTACATTCTCTGACGATATCCTTGATCTGCATCGACATACCTGGCCAAAAGAGATTAGCCCTGGCCAATTTTAATGTAGACTCAACCCCATTGTGGCTGACGTGGCAGCTGTCTACAAGTTTACGTCGAAGAACATGCGGTACGACTATACGATCTCCACGGAACACAATTTCATTTTGTGTAGCTAGCTCGTTGCGATAATTAAAGTATATCTTTACGCTGTCGGGTACGCGGTCGGCTGTCGCGGGCCAACCATGCTGTATGAAGCCGATGATCCGTTGCATCGTCGGGTCCTTTCCGGTCTCAGTCCTTATTTCATCCAAACGGCTATCCGAAACGCACAGATACTTACTCAGTTGGAGCCCTTCCACTTCTTTCGAAACTTTATATATGTTAAGTTTTTTGAATTCATCACTCGATTCCGTTTCTAGGGGTGCACGAGACAGAGCATCTGCGACGACATTATCCTTGCCGGAAACAAACTCGATGGCTAATCGGTAACGCTGTAGGTTGAGCAGCATGTGCTGTAGTCTACGTGGAGCAGAAAGCAGTGGCTTCTGGAACAAACTGATGAGCGGCTTGTGGTCTGTCTTGATCACAGTCTTTGGGTTACCGACGATTAATTAGTCGAATCGAGTGCACGCAAACAAAATAGCTAATAGCTCCTTTTCAATCTGAGCAAAGTTCCGTTCTGTTGGTGTTAGAGTCCTCGATGCATACCCAATAACTCCATCTGTTTGGTAGACAGCTACCCCAAGTCCGAAACAACTTGCGTCACATTCGATCGTTAGAGGCTGGTTGACGTTGTAATATCGAAGAGTTCTGACATCAGCTACAAGTAACTTTACTCGATTGAATTCCTCGCCTTCTACAGACGTCCACTGCCATGGTATAGATTGAGAAATTAGCTTGCGAAGATTAGTTAGGTTTGCATTGAGATTCTTGATAAATCGACTAAGGTAATTGACCATTCCTATGAAGCGATGTACTTCTTTGCGGTTGGTCGGTGTAGGAAAGTTCCGAATAGTAGCGATTTTACTTTCGTCCGGTTTATGCCTTGGTTAGTTAAAACGTGACCATAAAATTTAATTGACGTCTGACAAAGTTTTAATTTGGATCTATTTAGCTTAACGTTGTGTTCTTCTAAACGGGTCAAAAGCATTTCCAGACAATTATTGTGATCGATAAGAGCCTCCTCTAAACTGTCGCCTGTTCCGTAGACTAGCAAATCGTCTGCGATGCACTCTACTCCTTTAAGCCCTTGTATGACTTCCTGGAGTCGCATTTGGAAGATTTCTGGAGCAGGAGCGATTCCAAATGGCAAACGAGTCCACCGGTAGCGACCAAATGGTGTCCAGAATGTTGTTAATTTACTACTAGACTCGTCTAGTACCACATGCCAGAATCCTTTCTTGGCATCTACAGTTGAGAACACTTTAGCTTTACCTAATTCCGGAAGAATTTCGTCGAGCGTCACGAATTGCAGATGTGGTCGTTTAAGTGCCTTGTTGAGCGGTATCGGATCCAAGCAGATTCTTATGCTGGTTGCTTCCGGACTACCGCGTTGAACAATGACGACGTTACTGACCCAGTCCGTATGTTTAGACTCTTTGATGATCAGGCCTTCCTTTTCAAGTATTTCCAACTTTTTCTTCAACTTCTCACGCATAGCTATAGGCACTCTGCGTGGTGGCTGGATACATGGGGGAACGCTATGGTCCACTTCCAAAGAGACTGTTCCTGGTAGTTTTCCGTAACCAACAAAGATCTCATCGTGGGCCTCCACTATTGTTTGCGCTTTTACTCGATAGATATTCAACAGTGCGCGCGATGACTTGACTGACTTTGCAGGTTCGAAGGTAACCGCTTTGCAGAACTTGACAAATCCCAGAACTTTGGACGCTTTAGCTGAAAGCAGAGGACGATGGTCACCTTCAACCACTTGTAATACCAGCGTATATCTTCGACCCAAACGACGACAAGGAATCTTCACTTGTCCGAGTACTTTGATCGGATGACCTCCAATGCTCTGTAGGCGAAATTTAGAAGGAAGCAGAATCGGATTTGTTGGTTCATTGAGCTCCATTAAACACTCGCGACCGATCAGACTGGTATTGGCACCCGTGTCTAGCTCACACTTTACCATTTTCCACGTATTAACAAATTTTAAACTGAGGTCTGCTTGTACATTTCCGCCATTTTGAGTGTTGTCCACAATTTTGCCGATTTCATATTCGTCTTCAGTTTCTTCGGAGGATGCATCGTTCGCCGATTCTTCACTTTCACTAGCACTAGTTTCTTCATACTATGTTGCGTTTCGGCTTCGCCTCATCAGAAACCGACACTAACACATTGTCGGAATAGATTAGCGCCGGCTTGACGCAAGTCCCTTAAAACTAAAACACACTATGTGTTTCAATCAAACGACTGATCAAACGTGATGTCCCGTTCGAGCAGAAGTTCTGTTTATGCCGATGAGACACAAGTGAAGCCGAAACTTGTCTTGGCTTAGCAGGCCTATGCGAAAGCACTATGCTATATTTCACCCTAAGGAGGAAAAATTGGTAAAAACCAAAATTTCTCACTAGGGTGAAAATTTGTTGGTAAAAACCAGTCTTTGTACAGGAGGGCACAAATCCTTATTTCATACTATGTTGCGTTTCGGCTTCGCCTCATCAGAAGCCGAAACGCAACATAGTATGAAATAAGGATTTGTGCCCTCCTGTACAAAGACTGGTTTTTACCTACAAATATTCACCCTAGTGAGAAATTTTGGTTTTTACCAATTTTTCCTCCTTAGGGTGAAATATAGCATAGTGCTTTCGCATAGGCCTGCTAAGCCAAGACAAGTTTCGGCTTCACTTGTGTCTCATCGGCATAAACAGAACTTCTGCTCGAACGGGACATCACGTTTGATCAGTCGTTTGATTGAAACACATAGTGTGTTTTAGTTTTAAGGGATTTGCGTCAAGCCGGCGCTAATCTATTCCGACAATGTGTTAGTGTCGGTTTCTGATGAGGCGAAGCCGAAACGCAACATAGTATGAAATAAGGATTTGTGCCCTCCTGTACAAAGACTGGTTTTTACCAACAAATTTTCATCCTAGTGAGAAATTTTGGTTTTTACCAATTTTTCCTCCTTAGGGTGAAATATAGCATAGTACTAGTTTCTTCCTTGACCTCTTTTACACGCTTGCACTTCTTCGTTTGGAGCATCGGGCGGCGCTTGTTGCAAACCTTTTCAAAGTGGTTTTTACCTTTGCAACGATGACATTTTTTACCCAACGCTGGACACATACCCTTAGAAAATTCGTGTTGTTCACCACAAAACTTGCAGCGAGGAAACTTCTTTTTAGAGTGCGAGATTTTTTTTAACATCCGTGTTGTTTGGAATAACCAACTCCAGTGACCGTTTGGCGGCTATTTCTTCTGCTCTGCACATGTTAACCGCTTTTGATAAGGTAATGTCGGTGACGGTCAACATCTTGGTGCGTAACTGCCCCCACTTGTTGGCGGTTACCACCTTATATGTGATAAGTTCTGTTTCCAACGTTCCTAGTTTAGCAGATTTGGCGAGAATTTTTAAATGGGTGACGAAATCATCGATAGATTCTTCTGACGACTGAGAAGCGGAGAAAAAATCTAATCGATCGATAATTATGTTGCGTTTCGCCGTGATCTTATCTTTGATAGCTTTCAAAGCGTCAACAACACTGTTCTGTTGCTCTAGCGTCAACTCGAAGTTAAAATACTTCCTTCTCGCAGGTTCGCCAATCACAAACATAAGGAAACTGACCTTTTGAGCGTTATCCACACTTGGCCAGCGGTCCATACCAACGGCTTTAGTGTAGCTGTCCCAGCTTCTCTCAAAAAAATAAAAATTTTGCTCCATATCGCCTTCTAGAGCTAGAGGTGCTGGCTGCGGAACCGAAATGTTCGCTCCTAAAGACGGTTCTAATGATGCTGTTGACGATGTGGATGCCGACGATTTTTGTGCTGAGGTTAAACCCATCATGAGCTGTCCAAATAGCTTCGTTTGGTGCTTCAGAAACTGATTAAACTGGTCTGGATCCATTTCAAAGAGGATCTCTTATTTTCACTGCACTAATAGAAACAAGATGGCGGCGACGCTGCGCGACTTGTTCAGACACGTTTCCCAAAAATTCGTGTAAAGTTCCACACTTTTCTCGCGATTTCTCCAATGACGCCGAGAAACTGTATTCAGAAGCACACTACCACTTCTGACACCATGTTTTCTATTCTCTAATAATGATTCAACTCACTCACTTTTAAAATTATATTTATTTTATGCTGTTCACTGAGCGGCGTACAGAAAGAGAATGGCTTACTAAAAGTACAGTCTTTATCGTGAGACACGACAGAGCCGATAGGTGGGGAGGTGCAAACACAGGGTGTAACTGAATACTATAACAGGGTGTAACTGAATACCATAACACATTTGAATGAAAAACATTGACATCAATAACATTATGTGGGTGAACATCAAAGTCACCCCGGAACACGAAAACGGACTTCAACTTGAAATCATTTTTGAAAAATAGTTGTAAGCGAACAATTTTAAGTAAAACCATCCAATCTTGTTCTCCATACATAAGTACATGGTTTAAAAATATTAAACTTGAAATAAATGTGTTGCGTCTAAAAATATGTAATGATTACTTCAAAAAGTGATCAATATCACCCCGGTTTACGGTACCAATTTTACAATTGGTGGGGGCTATTACCAAAGACATCACCGTTGCAAATTATCATGATCTCGAGACACAGAATATAATATATACTTGCTCACCATCGTAACCTTGCGGGTCCATTCCAATTTAATCTATCCATGATCGAGTAGTCCTTGAGCTCATCGAGAACTTTGCCGAAAGCGCAATCATTAGGCATTTGAGATATATCACAATGTATCACATGCAGAAAGCTCACTAGCGCCGCATAGTGAGAGTATTCTAAACTAATCTGTTACCGTTGGTTAATCCTCGACCACTGGAGCAACTTTGTTGAAAACACCACCCTTCTAAACTGCCTTTATATTGAGATGCAGAAATTGAAAGGTAAAATGCGTACTCACTACCCGATCAGAATGAAATAACAAGCTTATAACAGAATGCAATTTTCGTAACATATTGTATTATAAATTTGGTCTCGTTAGTAGTTAAAATAACAGAAAATTATAACAAGTAACAACGGGAGATATAGTTTTAAAACATTCTTGTTATGTGTTTTTGATCGGGATAGCGTCATCTAGTGGGTAAAATCGAATTTTTTTCTATACATTGTCAAACAGCACTTGTCGCCCTGGAGAACTTTACCAAAACAGCGTTTTCCTAAATTATCAGACATTAGAAATATGGCCATAAAGTTTCACTCTTATTAGCGCCATCTGGTGGGCGAGTTCTGAACCAATTTGTTCGCCGTAGGACAGAGCTCGACCTGCCTATGAATATTGCCAAAAACACCACCCTTCCATCATGATCTCGATATACATGCTTTGAAAGAAAATGTTCACTAGCGCCGCCTGGCGGGTCCATTCCAATTTAATCTATCCATAATCTAGTAACCTTTGACCTCCTCGAGAACTTTGCCGAGAACACCACTTTTCCAAGTTATTAGACTTTTGAGATATATCATAATTTACCATATGTTGAAAGCTTCTATGCTCACTAGCGCCGCATAGTGACAGTATTCCAAACTAATCTGTTACCGTTGGGTAGTCCTCAACCTCTCGAGCAACTTTGCTGAAGTCAGTACTACTCTATCTAATCAGGATGTTGAGATATAGAATTATTTTAACATGTGTTGAATATTCGCATTAGCACTAGCGCCGCCTGGTGGGGTAATTGCGAGTTATACTTTCTACCATCCAGAAGCTCTGGACTTCTTTTATAAATTCCCCGAAGACACCACCTTTCAAAATAATCAGGGTCTTGATATATTTGACATTGAATCCATTTGATGATAGTCGAATTTTCGACGAGAATTTCGATTTATTTATTCTTTCTTCATAGCACCCCTGGCGGCAAAGTTCTCAACTAATTGGATACCCAATTACTCTAAGTTGTAGGCCCAAATGAGTACAACAACTTTTTCAAAGAAAGTATGGCGCTACATGTTGACACGGACGAAATAATCGGCCACATCTCCAATTAGTCGAAATCCCATAAGCTATGGGTATCCTACAACGCGGATTCCTTTTTCACGCCCCCAGTTAATCGCGTAGTAGGAGACCCGACTGTATCTAAATTCCTCAATCAATGCATTGTGGTGGGAAAACTTAATTTTCCTAAAGGGGTTATGTATATTGTACTGAGCCAAAAAAATCGACTTTTTTAATCGATTTGAAGTTTACACTTTACTCAAATTTCCAACGCGACTGAGAACTAAGAAATCAACGCTTTTTCTTGAAAAAAGCGATACTAGCAGTGACACCATTCAAAGAAAGTCAACAGTGAACAGTTCCAGACTTGGTTTTATTTCCTATTTAAGAACTATTGTGTTTTTTACATCCTAGATTGAATGATTCAGTAATCAAAACCCAAAACTTCATGAAGTATTTGAAATTATTAAATAAAAATTTGTGTTTGCTATTGAAATTGAAAAAATGATAGCATATATAGTATATAGTCCCTCTGGCGATTGCTTACTTTTTCGGTCCCACCTATCAGATTGAAGTATCGCCCTTACGTTTTTTTACAAAACCGTAAACCGGGGTGACTTTGATCATCGGGGTGACTTTGATCACTCGAAACTTTTTTCGTAGATCGCTTATTAAACCAGAATAGTCTACCGAATCATTTCAATTTGAAATGATTTTTACTCTAAACTTATAAAATACTGATTTGTTATACTTTTTGAGTATATTGTTCGGTTTTTGGGTACAAAAACTACACAAAACCGAAATTTGACTTTACCCGATTTTTACGAAGCTTCGTAAAGTGTCTATTTTTTATAAAACAAATAAATCTCAGATTTGAGCAAGAGTAATAAATTACAAGCGAGTTTTTATTTTCCTTTAGATTGAGATATGCTAAATTTAGTTTTAAGAGTTTGTTTATTTTTACTACACTTTTTGTGAAGCTAGTTATCAATTACTTCAAATTATTTTAAGCTATAATTCGCAACATTTTTTTATTGTTCAATATTCCAACGTGTTAAAATGGGTGAAACTTTTTGTACATTGATAAAACACTGAAATAAATTTTTTTTAGCCTTTTGAAAGGTTTTCAGAATCTTTTATTCTAGTTGGACACAAATTATACGAATTTTGTTTACTCGAATTTTACAGTACATTGAAATCTCCGTACAATACCAATTAACATCTATTTAACAATGAGTATCTTTCCAGAATTAGTTCAAACAAACATTTGAATGAAAAACATTGACATCAATAACATTATGTGGGTGAACATGCAGGTTATCAAAGTCACCCCGGAACACGAAAACGGACTTCAACTTGAAATCATTTTTGAAAAAATAGTTGTAAGCGAACAATTTTAAGTAAAACCATCCAATCTTGTTCTCCATACATAGGTACATGGATTGAAAAATTAAACTTGAAATAAATGTGTTGCGTCTAAAAATATGTAATGATTACTTCGAAAAGTGATCAATATCACCCCGGTTTACGGTACCAATTTTACAAATGGTGGAAGCTTGGTGAAAATCGATCTTACTGTCCAAACGGCATAAATCCGAAACCGTAATTTTTTAAGTTTTAAAATTATGCAGAATTAATTTTTCAGAAAATAGTAACAGAGTTCGTGTCTTTAGCGAATTTGTGAGACTTTATTGTAGTCATGAATATTAACCTGAGAAAATTCACCATAAATACTTCTTGGACGATATACCGTCAAAATTATTTTATCAAATGATGCGCTGTTTAACGTGTGTAAAACTCATCGAAGATACTAAACCTCCGAAATTTGCGGTTTCAAAATGATGCTATCTTGACCTTAAATTACTGTTTTTGAACATTTGACCTGTACATATAATTGGTCATACAAAAAAATCAAATGCTCATCAAAATCGATCAGGACCTGCTAGAGTCGAATGGAAATCGCCATTTTTCACAAATTTCTCTCTACATTCGGAAAGTGTTATCCTCGTTATTAATATTACGTTTTCGTCTCAACTCGACACATTCCCAAAGTAAAAATCTGTTTTAATCCACCTAGTTGTGCAATTGTGCTTTTCTCATTTGTCCAGACTACGATTCCATGGCTGGTTATGATCAATACAATGGTGGAAATGAATATTACATGTTCAGTACGATTTGCACATACGTACAATGGATCGACAGCCACGATCTTGAGATACTATGTGATACTGAAAAATCGCTTGACCGCCGCTGGTTTCAAGCGATGTGTCAGTATCACATAGTAAGATCCGGGAGGTCCTGGTCCTGCCGAAAATTTTCAACTTGTTAAGAAATTTTAAACTAGTTTTAATTTTAAAGTAGCAACCCCTCACTGCATACTCCCTCCGGGCCGGTATGATTGACGATTTTTAGAGTGATTGCATAACCTTTCTATATAAGAAAGACAAAAATGTACCAAAGTCCAAAAAATCAATTTTTGTCAAACATTATTTTTTCGAGTTTACATCAAATCTCAATGTTTCATGCATTATAAAGTCATTCGGCATCAAAAATACAAATTTGATTTTGAAAATTTTTCATTTCAGTTTATATGGCAATTTTCTGTGTGATTGCACTCTTCAACTCATAACTCCGGAACTGGAAATCCAATTCAATAACCGCCGATGGGAAGGTTGTACCTTTCATTTGAGACTAACTTTGTGCAAATCGATCCAGCCATCTCTGATAAACAGAGGTCACATTTTTTCCACATACACACATACACACACAGAAATTTTCCGATCTCGACGGACTGAGTCGATTGGCATATGACACTCGGACCTCCGGGTCGGCATTAGATTGACGAATTTTAGAGTGAATGAGAAAGACAAAAACATTTTTAGCAAATGTTGAAATTTACGCATTTTTTTGGAGTTCTATGTTTCATAGACATTAAATCAATTTTAACTTCGCTTTCTATTAAATAAAGACCCTTATTACAGTTCATCTCTACACAAGCGAGCTCAGTTTAAAAAGAAATCTGAGGATTATGATTGATTACAGAACTCTGGAATTTTCTATTGGAATGTTTTCAGGCAGGAATTTGATATTGATGCTATTAGACAACTGTGAAATCAAGACCATTAGATCAGTTACTTATCAGGACCCCATTCCGACAATTTATCAAAAGTCCTCATGATGTTTACAACAACAGGTTATCAATGTACGGATCAGATAATTGTTATTGTAATATTGAATTAAATCAGTCAGCATCAATAAATTTTCTACTTCAATCCAATTTTTTGTGTGGTGGGGGGGAGTTGTATGGTGTTAAACCCCAAAACCTTCTCTTGGCTACGCCGTTGCTTGAAGTTATTTACTTCGCTTTCATTTTCCGATATGTTTCAGATCGATCCGATGGTAATAAGATAGAAAAATTGCAGTCAGAAGGTTCGTACAAATGAACATTTTTGTACTGATAGGTTATCAAGTTCCTTCCAGACAACTTGGAAGTGTTGGGTGATTATTTCTGGTAGTTGTAGATAGAAAAATGAAATACTAAATTCGTTTTATCGTAATAATGTTTGGCTTATTTCAATGGAATATTACTGTATTGAACAATAAATAGGCGTCAAAAAGTAATCCACAAACAACAAGCCATAACTTTTAAAGTATTCAAAATAGATATTTGAAGTCTTCAGTAAAGTTATTCGCAAAAGTAAGAGCTACAAATTTGCTGAAGGCATCATTTCGATATAATCACTTCCAAGAAAATTTGTGAAAATATCTCACTCATAGGGAGATTAATCAGTAAAAGCACAATACCAAAACAAAGGGCGTATTGCCTCCATTATATTTTCCGAAGATACTATTGACCTAAAGTAAGCCGTTTTTGCGTTAATAATAGATTACATGTTTTTGGTCATATTTCTGGCAATGGGAAATGATAAAAATCTTTCGTCCGCATTTAATGTTAAATATCTCTTTTGATAATGGTCCGATTTCAATATTCTATAGCTTGTTCGAAAGGTATTTGTTAACATTTGAATGAAAAACATTGACATCAATAACATTATGTGGGTGAACATGCAGGTTATCAAAGTCACCCCGGAACACGAAAACGGACTTCAACTTGAAATCATTTTTGAAAAAATAGTTGTAAGCGAACAATTTTAAGTAAAACCATCCAATCTTGTTCTCCATACATAGGTACATGGATTGAAAAATTAAACTTGAAATAAATGTGTTGCGTCTAAAAATATGTAATGATTACTTCGAAAAGTGATCAATATCACCCCGGTTTACGGTACCAATTTTACAAATGGTGGAAGCTTGGTGAAAATCGATCTTACTGTCCAAACGGCATAAATCCGAAACCGTAATTTTTTAAGTTTTAAAATTATGCAGAATTAATTTTTCAGAAAATAGTAACAGAGTTCGTGTCTTTAGCGAATTTGTGAGACTTTATTGTAGTCATGAATATTAACCTGAGAAAATTCACCATAAATACTTCTTGGACGATATACCGTCAAAATTATTTTATCAAATGATGCGCTGTTTAACGTGTGTAAAACTCATCGAAGATACTAAACCTCCGAAATTTGCGGTTTCAAAATGATGCTATCTTGACCTTAAATTACTGTTTTTGAACATTTGACCTGTACATATAATTGGTCATACAAAAAAATCAAATGCTCATCAAAATCGATCAGGACCTGCTAGAGTCGAATGGAAATCGCCATTTTTCACAAATTTCTCTCTACATTCGGAAAGTGTTATCCTCGTTATTAATATTACGTTTTCGTCTCAACTCGACACATTCCCAAAGTAAAAATCTGTTTTAATCCACCTAGTTGTGCAATTGTGCTTTTCTCATTTGTCCAGACTACGATTCCATGGCTGGTTATGATCAATACAATGGTGGAAATGAATATTACATGTTCAGTACGATTTGCACATACGTACAATGGATCGACAGCCACGATCTTGAGATACTATGTGATACTGAAAAATCGCTTGACCGCCGCTGGTTTCAAGCGATGTGTCAGTATCACATAGTAAGATCCGGGAGGTCCTGGTCCTGCCGAAAATTTTCAACTTGTTAAGAAATTTTAAACTAGTTTTAATTTTAAAGTAGCAACCCCTCACTGCATACTCCCTCCGGGCCGGTATGATTGACGATTTTTAGAGTGATTGCATAACCTTTCTATATAAGAAAGACAAAAATGTACCAAAGTCCAAAAAATCAATTTTTGTCAAACATTATTTTTTCGAGTTTACATCAAATCTCAATGTTTCATGCATTATAAAGTCATTCGGCATCAAAAATACAAATTTGATTTTGAAAATTTTTCATTTCAGTTTATATGGCAATTTTCTGTGTGATTGCACTCTTCAACTCATAACTCCGGAACTGGAAATCCAATTCAATAACCGCCGATGGGAAGGTTGTACCTTTCATTTGAGACTAACTTTGTGCAAATCGATCCAGCCATCTCTGATAAACAGAGGTCACATTTTTTCCACATACACACATACACACACAGAAATTTTCCGATCTCGACGGACTGAGTCGATTGGCATATGACACTCGGACCTCCGGGTCGGCATTAGATTGACGAATTTTAGAGTGAATGAGAAAGACAAAAACATTTTTAGCAAATGTTGAAATTTACGCATTTTTTTGGAGTTCTATGTTTCATAGACATTAAATCAATTTTAACTTCGCTTTCTATTAAATAAAGACCCTTATTACAGTTCATCTCTACACAAGCGAGCTCAGTTTAAAAAGAAATCTGAGGATTATGATTGATTACAGAACTCTGGAATTTTCTATTGGAATGTTTTCAGGCAGGAATTTGATATTGATGCTATTAGACAACTGTGAAATCAAGACCATTAGATCAGTTACTTATCAGGACCCCATTCCGACAATTTATCAAAAGTCCTCATGATGTTTACAACAACAGGTTATCAATGTACGGATCAGATAATTGTTATTGTAATATTGAATTAAATCAGTCAGCATCAATAAATTTTCTACTTCAATCCAATTTTTTTGTGTGGTGGGGGGGAGTTGTATGGTGTTAAACCCCAAAACCTTCTCTTGGCTACGCCGTTGCTTGAAGTTATTTACTTCGCTTTCATTTTCCGATATGTTTCAGATCGATCCCATGGTTATAAGTTAGAAAAATTGCAGTCAGAAGGTTCGTACAAATGAACATTTTTGTACTGATAGGTTATCAAGTTCCTTCCAGACAACTTGGAAGTGTTGGGTGATTATTTCTGGTAGTTGTAGATAGAAAAATGAAATACTAAATTCGTTTTATCGTAATAATGTTTGGCTTATTTCAATGGAATATTACTGTATTGAACAATAAATAGGCGTCAAAAAGTAATCCACAAACAACAAGCCATAACTTTTAAAGTATTCAAAATAGATATTTGAAGTCTTCAGTAAAGTTATTCGCAAAAGTAAGAGCTACAAATTTGCTGAAGGCATCATTTCGATATAATCACTTCCAAGAAAATTTGTGAAAATATCTCACTCATAGGGAGATTAATCAGTAAAAACACAATACCAAAACAAAGGGCGTATTGCCTCCATTATATTTTCCGAAGATACTATTGACCTAAAGTAAGCCGTTTTTGCGTTAATAATAGATTACATGTTTTTGGTCATATTTCTGGCAATGGGAAATGATAAAAATCTTTCGTCCGCATTTAATGTTAAATATCTCTTTTGATAATGGTCCGATTTCAATATTCTATAGCTTGTTCGAAAGGTATTTGTTAAAGCTGTCTAAAAACATATAAAGTGTTAATCTATGTTGTCAATTTCGGCAGATAATTTAAAAACACTGCAAAAAACGCCATGTTTACACATTTAAACATTCATATCTTGAAAACTAAACATCAGAATTAAAAACAAATTAATAGCGTTCTTACTGTTTTTTAGTTCTTTCATTTAAAATTGGTTTGGATAAGATCAGTTCAGCCATTGCTGAGAAACACGAATGTGAATTTGTCCGTTACATACACACACACAGACACACACACAGACATTGTCCCAAATTGTCGAGCTGAGTCGATTGGTATATAAGACTCGGCCCACCGGGCCTCGGAAAAAATCTTGGAAGTTTGAGCGAATTCTATACATTTCTTTTATAAGAAATGTAAAAAACAGAAGAGCTGATAAATTCAGTGAAAAATATTGCGGGTTTCAGTAAATTATTCAAAAAATTATCTTACGAATTCTTATCTAAGGGGGAGGGAGGGTCTTACGTAATATCATAAAACAAGTATGAAAAATGAAATCAATAAGAAAAATTATATTTGCATAAGAAAAGGAGGGCACTATTTCTTATTTCTGCCATGAAAATGTATATTACACAAAACGAGCATATATTGTACATCATGGTCAAGGAAAGGCGGACCTCAAATTAAAGTATTTTTCGACAGGATATGATTCCTAAATTAGTTATGGAATTTTATTGATTGTTGGCAGCGTGAGGAGCGACTCAATTGTCGATGGTGTTGGAGCAGTTACAGCAATTTCTTGACCCTTGATGGTACATTGTTCTGTTCAGGAACTGAAGTCATAATATGCCTGGAGTCATAATATGTGTTGATACCGTGTTATTAGGCTGACATCGTTTTTTCAAATTTTCGCTTCTGCAAGGTAGTTGGAAAATGTTCTGTCATGCGATTGTCAAAGATCTTGTAGACCGAATATTTCCAGAGTGTGAACTGTTTTTGACTTCAAGAAAATTCGTTGATGGCTATGTCGGAGATACGCGTACGATAAGCGTCACAGTTGGAACTCAGAATTTATTCCCACCAGAAGAGATTTTACATCACAAGGAACTATTTCCGAATATAGCGAAGCAGACTTTAAGGACCAAATCGGAGTTTCTGAACATCTCCCAGCAGTTATTCTGAAATTTCTCCTGGGCAAAATTAAGATGCTAATAAAATTACTGCTGATGATTACATTTGAATTTTGTCATTAATTTTCTTGTAATAATTCTTTAAGTTTCGTTTTCGCTATCTTACTATTTAATGAATTAACAATATGTTTTTTTAATTACGAAAAACATGATAAGATCTTACGTAGGGGGGAGGGGGAGTTCACCAAAATCTTACGAACTCTTATCAGGGGGGAGGAGCGGTTAAAAAGTTCTAAAAAAGCCTTACGTAATTAGTGCATGGACCCTTATCAAAGTCACCCCGGAATACGAAAGCGGACTTAACACTGAAATCAATTTTGGACTAATAGTTATAAGCGATGAAATTCAGGTAAAACCATCCAATATTCTTTACTATACATCAGTACATGATTTAAAAATCTTAAACTTGAAAAAAAATGTGTTGAGTCGAAAAATAAGCAATGATTACTTCGAAAAGTGATCAATGTCACCCCGGTTTACGGTACTCATGAATCGTCATAAATTGTTTTTGGCAATTTAGTTTTTTTGAGGAGACGGACCACTGCGACCAACATATAGATCAATTGTGGTATGCCGATTCCTTAATCTAAGTGTACTATCAACTATGACATATTACTATTTATGAATGATTATCTTTATTGAGATACACACTCTTCCCAGCTACCCTGTCAAAAAAATGCGGACGAACATGCCCTGTCAAAAGAAATGCGGACGAACATGATCAGGCGATTTAAAAAGTTTGACGTTTGACTCAACTCGCCTGTGCTAATTGCCCCTAGGAACAAATGCAATTTGCGAATGCGATTTAAAGGCAATTTCAATACATAGACAAATTTTCTGGCGGCTGAAATGGACTTGGTTGTTTTTTGCGTTTTTCAAACATGGAATTCATGTTTGGCTTAAGTTTAAAATTGTTTTTTTTTTTAACAATTGGCGTGTTCTCGCTTATTTTGATGTCTAGTGCACTTAATTTAGCCAACGAATGTGGGAAATTGTGGAATCGTGTATAAGTATAGTGGAACAAGATCTCTGACCTGAAGTCTAAATGAAAGTCAGATTGTGGTAAATTTTGGTGTGCAATACGAATTTCACCATCGATTCTTCCTATCGTTTGGTGGTGATTACCCAGTGTACTCATAAATTTATGTGAGTAGATAATGAATCCGAAAATAATTACAATTTTTAATTTTCATATCAGGCAATTAAGGGCGATTAAATGGCGCGTTCCCTGGGCGATTTGTGGGCGTATAGAGCGGCAAAAAATGACGGTGGCAAATCGCCCAAATGTTGCATTTTAAATAGCCCCCTAATTGCCAGCAAATTGCTGGCAAATTGTAGGGCAATTAGCGCATCCGAGTTGGCGAATAGCCCCCCGCTAGCCAGCAACTTGCCCTTTTTTGACTGGGTGGCCAGGCGATTTAAAAAGTTTGACGTTTCACTTAACTCGCCTGTGCTAATTGCCCCTAGGAACAAATGCAATTTGCGAATGCGATTTAAAGGCAATTTCAATACATAGACAAATTTTCTGACGGCTGAAATGGACTTGGTTGTTTTTTGCGTTTTTCAAACATGACGGTTCATGTTTGGTTTAAGCTTAAAATTGTTTTTTGAACAATTGGTGTGTTCTCATTTGTACTTTGTTTGTCTAGTGCACTTCATTTAGCCAAAGAATGTGGGAAATTGTGGAATCGTGTGTAAGTATAGTGGAATAAGATCTCTCTGACCTAGAGTCTTAATCAACGTCAGATTGTGGAAAGTTTTGGAGTGCAATACCAATTTCACCATTGATTCTTCCTATAATTTGGTGGAGATTACCTAGTATACTGGTAAGTATATGTGAGTAGATAATGAATCCGAAAATAAGTATTATTTTTAATTTTCATATTAGGCAATTAAGGGCGATTAAATGGCGCGTTCCGTGGGCGATTTAAGGGCGGGTTGCGCGGCAAAAAAATGACGGCAGCAAATCGCCCAAATGTTGCATTTGAAATAGCCCCCTAATTGCCAGCAATTTGCTGGCAAATTGAAGGGCAATTAGCGCATCCGAGTTGGCAAATAGCCCCCCGTTAGCCAGCAACTTGCTCTTTTTGACTGGGTAGGCATTACACTTCGGATGAAGTTTATTACCTGTTTGGCATTTGCAGTCCATATATCAAAAGGCTCCAGTGTTCCTTTATCGAGGACTATAAGTCTGCGTTTCATAAGTACACTTCATTCGCAAAGCAAATGCTGTGATCAGGAGCGGATCAAGAAAACAATTTCGGAGGGGGTCCGAAATTTCGATTTTGAAATGTTCATTGTCGAAGCTGGTTTGGAATAACTTTGAATTTAGAACAAATTTTAAAAGGAAACTATTTTAAAATTTCTCAAGAAGTTAAAAATTTTCGGGGTGGTCCGGACTCCCAGGACCAAGTAATTTTACCAATCTTCATAAGATGATATTCACTCGGACAGTGTCCGGTAAATAGTCCTGTCAAGATGCATAATTCTTCTTTTTATTTTAGAGGGGGGCGTTTTTAGAACTTTTTGTGAAGCGAATTGAGCAAAACTTTTGTACATTATAGTGTACCATTTAAATAAATGCTGTAATTTTTCTATGCAAAATATCGACAAACGACTCGATGACGAAGCTTTTTGTAGAACGTCTCTGGAAAAAACATGATTTGCGGTGTTACTTGCCTTTCAAAAACTGGTTAACCGATTTCTTTGAAACACATTCTAGGTTTTTTACCTATATACCTAACCCCTACGTTGAGTTTTTATGATAATTTTCCATTAAGGGGGTGTTTACTCATAAAAAGGCGGAATTTTTCGTCAAAAAGAGAAATTTTTATTTAAAGCTAGCTAATACCCATAGCGCGTTGCTGCTATTTTCAACGAAATAGGAGGAAAACACAATATGTTCCGAAGCGCCATCTAGCGGGCAGATAATCCCCATTCAATCCCTGTCAAAAAAAGAGCGGACGAACATGGTCAGGCGATTTAAAAAGTTTGACGTTTGACTCAACTCGCCTGTGCTAATTGCCCCTAGGAACAAATGCAATTTGCGAATGCGATTTAAAGGCAATTTCAATACTTAGACAAATTTTTGGGCGGCTGAAATGGACTTGGTTGTTTTTCGCGTTTTTCAAACATGGCGGTTCATGTTCGGCTTAAGCTTAAAATTGTATTTTGAACGATTGGTGTGTTCTCCCTTGTAGTTTGTCTAGTGCACTTCATCTAGCCAAAGAATGTGGGAAATTGTGGAATCGTGTGTAAGTATAGTGGAACAAGATCTCTGACCTAGAGTCTTAATAAACGTCAGATTGTGGTAAATTTTGAAGTGCAATACCAATTTCACCATTGATTCTTCCTATAATTTGGAGGTGATTACCTAGTATACTGGTAAGTATATGTGAGTAGATAATGAATCCGAAAATAAGTACACCGGATTCTGTTTTTGCACGCACTTTTTTGCACGGTTTTTTTGCACGACTTTTTTTGCACGGTTTTGCATAATAACACGATTTTTATGTATAGAATACCTATTGCGATATACCAGTTTAATGATTTGATCATTCCGTGAAAAAAAACCGTGCAAAAAAATCCGTGCTATTTCGAGAAACCGTGTAAAAAAATCTGTGTTATTTCGCGAAACCGTTCAAAAAATCCGTGTTATTTTGAGAAACTGTGCATAAAAACCTGTTTTAATCTACATAGAGGTGCAATTGTGCCTTTCTCATTTCTCCAAACTATGATTTAATAGCTGGTTCGTACAATATAACATTATGGAAATGTCTTTCATTCTTATTACACTTGGTAAGTATTTATAAGAGCACCTTTTTGCATTCATCGAAGTATCGGTTTGAATCGGAGTTTTCTATGTGATTGCACTCCACAACCCGTAACTCCGGAGCCGGAAATCGGATGGAGATGGAATTTAATATCAGTTTCCGGGGACGCAACACCTTTCATTTGAGACTAAGTTGATCAAATCGGTCTAGCCATTTTCGAGAAACCAATATAACCATTATTCTGAATTTGGATGCTTCCGGATCCGTCGATGGTGGCCAGTGTGGCCAAAGAGCCTTTGAATGACTGTTGGTGACCTAGATCTACAAATTCAACAGTTGTGTTTACATTTTGGAAAAAAATTCACCTTTCTACATTCATTGCAGAATGCATTAGAATCGGGATTTGCTGCGTGATCGTACGTATCACACTGTAATTCAGGAACCAGAGCTCGGATCTACACAAAATTCAACAGCAGCTGATGGACCTTTCAGTTAAAATCAAGTTTGTCAAAATCGGTTCAGAAAATTCCGAGAAACCGATGTGGACAAATCAACAAATTTTGTTTTGTAACCATACTCTTCAATCCGTAATCCGGAACAAGATGTCGGTTGTAAATGAAATTCAATAGCAACCTATGAGAATATTATACCTTTCATTTGAATCTTAGTTTGTAAAAATCGGTTCAGCCATCTCCGAGAAACCGATGTGGACATTTTGTTAACAAATCCGCACATACACACACATACATACATACATACACACATACATACACACAGATATTTTGCGATCCCGGCGAACTGAGTCGAATGTTATATGAGACTCGGCCCTCCGGGCCTCGGTTAGAAAGTCGGTTTTTGGAGCTATGCAACCTTTCTATATGAGAAAGGCAAAAGAATAATATTTAATTAGCTTAATCAGCGTGAGTTCAATGTTATCTTCATGTGATTATATTTTGAAATGTTGGTGGAATGAGTTTGAAAGTGGAGGGAATGGGGAGTTAGTAGTGGGAGTGGAGGATGCGTCAGAAATCCTTCATCTTATTTCGGTATACGGGGTGGATGAAGGAAATGCGGGCGTGAGGGTACTCCAAGGGGAGGGGAGTGATGAAGGAGGGAGGCGTAAGGGCAAGACGGGGGGAGGGGCGGCGACGCAAAACTCAACTGCATATTTTGCCTTCCATTTGAGACTTGGTTTGAGAAGATCGGTTCAGTCATCACCGAAGAACCGATGTGACTTTAATTGTGGAATATGCCCGCAATTCCGGACTTCCGGAATCGTTAATAGTGGACAATATATTCAAAGAATGTTTGATTGGCAATCAGTGATCTAGATCTGCGATTAGAAGTAATTTGGTGACCATTTCAATAGTATTTAGCCTCTGAGGTATTACGATTGTACCGATTTATATGGGAAATTCCAGTGTATCCTTACTAACACCCCTGTAACTCCGGAAGCAAGAATCAGAACCGAATGAAAATCAGCAGCAGTCAATGGTATTACTGTATCTTTCAATTGAAATTAAGTTTGTAAAAATCGGTCGAGAATTCGTTGGGGAATGGGTGTGATATTAGCTTAGGAACTTGGCGGGTTCCCCGGGGGCGTCATGAACCGTCATAAGTGGCCAATGTGGTCAAAGCTGCTTTGATTGATTATTAGTGATCCAAACCC
Source organism: Topomyia yanbarensis (assembly GCF_030247195.1). NCBI lineage: Eukaryota > Metazoa > Arthropoda > Insecta > Diptera > Culicidae > Topomyia > Topomyia yanbarensis. The sequence continues at coordinate 213,080,260 of NC_080672.1, read as the reverse complement.
GCAAACTAGAGTAATGTTACATCTATTTTAATATGTTTTACATCATTTTAACATCATGGTGGTACCAGATTATATATACCTATTTCGATATACCAGTTTAATGATTTGATCATTCCGTGAAAAAAAAACATTTTTAATCCATTTAACAGTATGATGAGACATTTCTTACCACTCTTATCACTCTCTTCGGATATTATATCGTTTGAGAACATTTAGAACTTGATGCTTCGCGATGTTTTTGATAACACATACTACATGGGATAGTGGCAGGACTCAGAGAATCGCTCAAATCAGCATAGGACAACATCAGTGCTAGAAATCTCAAACTAAATCAATGGGAAAGCGAAAAAATGGCCCGTAAAATAGACATACAAACGAATTATTGTTAATGCTGTGTTAATAAAATATCTAAATTGTGGTGGGAAAACTGAATTTTCCTAAAGGGGTTATATATTGTACTGAGCCAAAAAAATCGAATTTTTTTTTTGAATCGATTTAAAGTTTATACTTTACTCAAATTTTCAACGCGAATGAGAACTAAGAAATCAACGCTTTTTCTTGAAAAGGGCGATACTAGCAGTGATACCATTCAAAGAAAATCAACAGTGAATATTTCCAGACTTGGTTTTATTTCCTATTTAAGAACTATTGTGTTTTTTACATCCTAGATTGCATGATTCAGTGATCGAAACCCAAAACCTCATAAAGTATTTGAAATTATTAAATTAAAATTTGTTTTTGTTATTGAAATTGACAAAATGATAGTATCGCCCCTTTGGCGAATGTTTACTTTTTCGGTCCCACCTATCAGCATTGAAGTATCGCCCTTACGTTTTTTTACAATAACTACCGTTCTACACCACCGATTTCGTCCGTGTTTTTTCAATAGAGATCATTGTAACTATTTACAGCTGGTATCAGCTTGATAATCCTAAAAAATACGAAAATAACAGTTTCGCCTCTAAACTGCTAGCAAAAAAGTATCGCCCCGTTTGTTTGCACGGAGCGTGGAAGGCGAAACTTTAAATAAACAAACAAAAATACAGTTTCGCCCGTTGTATTTTTTGCTGTAGTTTAAGAAAGCAATATCGTAGAATCCAAATTTTTAGATTAATTTGTTGCGTTTCAAAGCCCTCATTCGCATGTATAAAAAAAGCCTTATGTTTACATTTGTAAGTATCGCCCTTTTCACAAAAAAGCGTCGAAATGAAATCGCAGCTCCTGATATCACGCTATCTCTGAAGTGCATGCGTGCATAGTTCCAAATTTTACTTCGACATCGACTTTTTCTAAAGGTGACTTCCCAGTAGTATCCTTGATTTGAATTATTATCGCTAATCCTAATGCCAAAAAACAATTAAAAACCTCACGAAAACGAACCGTTTGTGAAAATCATCATCATTACTGGAATTTTCATTTTCACGAAACTTTTTGATAATCTTTTGTCACTTGTGTTAATGCACTGGGTGCACAGTGCTCTGAATATCTAGCGAAATCATCTTAGGGCACCAGCGGGTCTAATTCAGAGCTATCTGCGCTGCGAGTTAAATCTGTAAATAATACTACAAATTAATTTCTATTCCATAATTTTCAGTTTAGCAATTCAAAAGATCGTGCTCACCGCAAGCCATGAAAAATAGACTACGTTGTGAAGCGATGGTCACTATTTATTAAAAAATCACGGTTAAATAAAAAATTAAACTATTAAAAAATTTCAAATAGTTTATAATTTTCACAACGTTTTAAGTTTATAACTGATTCGCTCTAGAATACCTATCCGTCTTTCAATTTCATTGCTTTCGTTTCTCTTAGTCTCAAATTTGCCGAAAATAGCCAACAAAATCGATACAGTAGAACCTTGCGGCAATTAAAACATAGTAACATATAAACTAGTTGGTAAAAAAGTAGATAAAAATTCGATTTCTGCTAGCTGAGCTGTGTCATTAATTGCTATCAGCCATCCGTGTGTGCGGAACGAAAAAAAAAAATAAGTAGTTCAATCACAATAGGATCGGTGCGACACCGATAGCTTGGTGTCGATTGAATGCATACGCCACGGCTTGATGCTAGCAGAAAGGGAGAAGAATGATCGCATGGTCGTTCTAGGCGAGGATTTGTGAAGAATTTTTTGCCGGCGTCGGCGGAAAAACATGATGATGAGTTATGTTCTACCATAGACCATGCGGTAGACTTGGGTGAAACGCCCAACTCCTACTCTGCAGAAGGCAAAGAATTCTTCACATTTCCTTTCGATCATGCCCATATGAGCCTGCCTAGTTCTAGTTTTCCGTTCTAAATTTATAACTGATTCGCTCTAGAATACCTATCCGTCTTTCAATTTCATTGCTTTCGTTTCTCTTAGTCTCAAATTTGCCGAAAATAGCCAACAAAATCGATACAGTAGAACCTTGCGGCAATTAAAACATAGTAACATATAAACTTATTAGGAAAAATTGTTAAATAAGCTTTCGTAATATTGTGTAGGAAAAAAGCTGAAAATTTCAATATTTTCTCCATCTGCAACATATAAACCCTTAAGTATACCAATTAATTGGTATACGAATTGGAATAGGTTCGCAAAATTTTGGAAGAAGTCTATAAAATAACCCCTTGAAAACTACCTAAAAATTGTTGTAGTTCGATGCAATAAAAAAATCTCCAAAAATGAAATGTACCTATTAATGTGAAACACAGTGAATAATACATACAATAAAGACCCATTTTTAACAGTCTCATGGTGTATTTTAGGCTGACAAAATGGGGACATTGACTAAATCGGGCGATTTTTTTTCTTTATAATAAACTGAAGCTGTTAAAATATTCTTCCCGTCCCTTGATGTAGTCTGATAACTATTTCTGATTATGATGAACTTTTTATTTTTGCATATTTCCATCTTCATGATAAGGAAAACATGCTCAAGAAAGGATTTACTCGAATTCAGTCTTGTTCGTCTGCTAGAGCCCATCAAAGATATGTTCATATTTGGCTGATAAAATCGGGGTTTCAATGTATTATAATAGATATTCAGCATTCGAAAAAGTTTCTTGTGAGCGAGTGTAGAACGACTTTGTTTCTACTTACTTGAAATAAGCGGCGTAGCCAGAAAATCGGTTTGGTGTGGGTTTGGTGAAAATCGCTCATACTGTCCAAACGGCATAATTCCGAAACCGTAATTTTTGAAGTTTTAAAATTATGCAGAATTAATTTTTCAGAAAATAGTAACAGAGTTAGTGTCTTTAACGAATTTGTTAAGACTTTATTGTAGTCATGAATATTAACCTGAGAAAATTCACCATAAATACTTCTTGGACGATATACCGTCAAAATTATTTTATCAAATGATGCGCTGTTTAACGTTTGTAAAACTCATCGAAGATACTAAACCTCTGAAATTGGTGATTTCAAAATGATGTTATCTTGACCTTAAATTACTGTTTTTAAACATTTGACCTATACATACAATTGGTCATACAACAAAAATCAAATACTTATCAAAATCGATCAGAACATGCTAGAATCGAATGGAAATCGTCATTTTTCATAAATTTCTCTCTACATTCGGAAAGTGTTATCCTCGTTATTAATCATATTACGTTTTCGTCTCAACTCGACGCATTCCCAAAATAAAAACCTGTTTTAATCCACCTAGTGGTGCAATTGTGCTTGTCTCATTTGTCCAGACTACGATTCCATGGCCGGTTATGTTCAATACAATGGTGGAAATGAATATTACATGTTCAGTACGATTTGTTCATACATACAATGGATCGACAGCCACGATCTTGAGATACTATTTGATACTGAAACATCGCTTGAAACCAGCGGCGGATCATGGAGAAAGATCCGGGAGGTCCAGGTCCTGCCGAAATTTGTTAAGAAATTTTAAACTAGTTTTAATTTTAAAGTAGCAACCCCTCACTGCATACTCCCTCCGGGCCGGTATGATTGACGATTTTTAGAGTGATTGCATTACCTTTCTATATGAGAAAGGCAAAAATGTACCAAAGTCCAAAGAAGTCAATTTTTGTCAAACATCTCAATGTTTCATGCATTTTAAAGTCATTTGGAATCAAAAATACAAATTTGATTTTGAAAATTTTTCATTTCAGTTTATATGGGAATTTGCTGTGTGATTGCACTCTTCAACTCGTAGCTCCGGAACCGGAAGTCCAATCAATAAAAAATTCAATAGCAGCCGATGGGAAGGTTGTACCTTTCATTTGAGACTAACTTTGTGCAAAGCCATCTCTGAGAAACAGAGGTCACATTTTTTTACACATACACACATACACACACATACATACACACACAGACATTTTCCGATCTCGACGAACTCAGTCGATTGGCATATGACACTCGGCCCTCCGGGTCGGGATTAGATTGACGAATTTTAGAGTGAATGAGAAAGGCAAAAACATTTTTAGCAAATGTTGAAAGTTATGCATTTTTTGGTGAGCAGTTCTATGTTTCATAGACATTAAATCAATTTTAACTTCGATTCCTATTAAATAAAGACCCTTGTTACAGTACATCTCTACAAAAACGAGCTCAATTTGAAAATAAAACTGAGGAATATGATTGATTACAGAACTCTGGAATTTTTTCAGGCAGGAATTTGATATTGATGCTATTAGACAACTGTGAAATCAAGACCAATAGATCAGTTACATATCAGGACCCCATTCCGACAATTTATCAAAAGTCCTCATGATGTTTACAACAACAGGTTATCAATCTACGGATCAGATAATTGTTATTGTAATATTGAATTAAATCAGTCTGCATCAATAAATTTTCAACTTCAATCCAATATTTTTTTTGGGTGTTGTGGGGGGGGGGGGGGTTGTATGGTGTTAAACCCCAAAACCTTCTCTTGGCTACGCCGTTGCTTGGAGTTATTTTTTTCGCTTTTCATTTTCCGATATATTTCAGATCGATCCGATGGTTATAAGTTAGAAAAATTGCAGTCAGAAGGTTCGCACAAATGAACATTTTTGTACTGATAAGTTATCAAGTTCCTTCCAGACAACTTGGAAGTGTTCGGTGATTATTTCTAGCGGTTGTAGATAGTAAAATGAAATACAAAATTCGTTTTATGGAAATAATGTTTAGCTTATTTCAATGGATTATTACTATATTGAACAATAAATAGGCGACAAAGAGTAATCAACAAACAACAAGCCATAACTTTTAAAGTATTCAAAATAGATATTTGAAGTCTTCAGTAAAGTTACTCACAAAAGTAAGAGCTACAAATTTGCTGAAGGCATCATTTCAATATAATCACTTCCACGTTTTGGCGTTAATAATAGATTACATGTTTTTGGTCATATTTCTGGCAATGGGAAATGATAAAAATCTTTCGTCCGCATTTAATTATAAATATCTCTTTTGATAATAGTCCGATTTCAACAGTCTATAGCTTGTTCGAAAGGTATGCGTTAAAGCTGTCTAAAAACAAATAAATTGCTAATCTATATTGTCTATTTCGGCAGATAATTTAAAAAAAACTGCAAAAAACGCCATTTTTACGTATTCAAGCATTCATATCTTGGAAACAAAACATCAGAATCAAAAAAAAATTAATAGCGTTCTTACTGTTTTTTAGTTCTTTCATTTAAAATTGGTTTGGATAAGATAGGTTCAGCCATTGCTGAGAAACACGAATGTGAATTTGTCCGTTACATACACACACAGACACACACAGACATTGTCCCAAATCGTCGAGGTGAGTCGATTGGTATATAAGACACGGCCCTCCGGGCCTCGGAAAAAATCTTGAAAGTTTGAGCGAATTCTATATGTTTCTTTTATAAGAAATGTAAAACCGTGCAAAAAAAATCCGTGCTATTTCGAGAAACCGTTCAAAAAAATCCGTGTTATTTTGAGAAACCGTGCATAAAAACCTGTTTTAATCCACTTAGAGGTGCAATTGTGCCTTTCTCATTTCTCCAAACTATGATTTAATAGCTGGTTCGTACCATATAACATTATGGAAATGTCTTTCATTCTTATTACACTTGGTAAGTATTTATAAGAGCACCTTTTTGCATTCATCGCGGTATCGGTTTGAATCTGAGTTTTCTATGTGATCGCACTCCACAACCCGTAACTCCGGAGCCGGAAATCGGATGGAGATGGAATTTAATATCAGTTTCCGGGGACGCAACACCTTTCATTTGAGACTAAGTTGATCAAATCGGTCTAGCCATTTTCGAGAAACAAATATAACCATTATTCTGAATTTGGATGCTTCCGGATCCGTCGATGGTGGCCAGTGTGGCCAAAGAGCCTTTGAATGACTGTTGGTGACCTAGTTCTACAAATTCAACAGTTGTGTTTACATTTTGGAAAAAAAAATTCACCTTTCTACATTCATTGCAGAATTCATTAGAATCGGGATTTGCTGCGTGATCGTACGTATCACACTGTAATTCAGGAACCAGTGCTCGGATCTACACAAAATTCAACAGCAGCTGATGGACCTTTCAGTTAAAATCAAGTTTGTCAAAATCGGTTCAGAAAATTCCGAGAAACCGATGTGGACAAATCAACAAATTTTGTTTTGTAACCATACTCTTCAACCCGTAATCCGGAACAAGATGTCGGTTGTAAATGAAATTCAATAGCAACCTATGGGAATATTATACCTTTCATTTGAATCTTAGTTTGTAAAAATCGGTTCAGCCATCTCCGAGAAACCGATGTGGACATTTTGTTAACAAATCCGCACATACACACACACATACACACATACATACATACATACATACATACACACATACAAACACACATACATACACACATACATACACACAGATATTTTGCGATCCCGGCGAACTGAGTCGAATGTTATATGAGACTCGGCCCTCCGGGCCTCGGTTCGAAAGTCGGTTTTTGGAGCTATGCAACCTTTCTATATGAGAAAGACAAAAGAATAATATTTAATTAGCTTAATCAGCATGAGTTCAATGTTATCTTCATGTGATTATATTTTGAAATGTTGGTGAAAGTGGAGGGAATGGGGGGTTAGTAGGTTGGGAGTGGAGGATGCGTCAGAAATCCTTCATCTTATTTCGGTATACGGGGTGGATGAAGGAAATGCGGGCGTGAGGGTACTCCAAGGGGAGGGGAGTGATGAAGGAGGGAGGCGTAAGGGCAAGACGGGGGGAGGGGCGGCGACGCAAAACTCAGCTGCATATTTTGCCTTCCATTTGAGACTTGGTTTGAGAAGATCGGTTCAGTCATCACCGAAGAACCGATGTGACTTTAATTGTGGAATATGCCCGGAATTCCGGACTTCCGGAATCGTCAATAGTGGACAATATATTCAAAGAATGTTTGATTGGCAATCAATGATCTAGATCTGTGATTAGAAGTAATTTGGTGACCATTTCAATAGTATTTAGCCTCTGAGGTATTACGATTGTACCGATTTATATGGGAAATTCCAGTGTATCCTTACTAACACCCCTGTAACTCCGGAAGCAAGAATCAGAACCGAACGAAAATCAGCAGCAGTCAATGGCATTACTGCATCTTTCATTTGAAATCAAGTTTGTAAAAATCGGTCGAGAATTCGTTGGGGAATGGGTGTGATATTAGCTTAGGAACTTGGCGGGGGCTCCCCGGGGGCGTCATGAACCGTCATAGGTGGCCAATGTGGTCAAAACTGCTTTAATTGATCATCAGTGATCCAGACCCGCAAACTAGAGTAATGTTACATCAATTTTAATATGTTTTACATCATTTTAACATCATGGTGGTACCAGTTTATATGGGAATTTGCTGTGTGACCGCACTCTTTAACCCGTAACTCCTGAACCGGAAGTCGGATCAACTAAAAATTCAATAGCAGCTTATGGGAGCGTTATACCTTTCAGATGAAACTAAGTTTGCAAAAATCGGTTCAGCCATCTTTGAGAAAATTGTGTGAGTTTAAATGACACACACACATACATACACACACAGACATTTGCCGATCTCGACGAACTGAATCGAATGGTGTATGACACTCGTCCCTCCGGGCCTCGGTTAAAAAGTCGATTTTTAGTGATTGCATAGCCTTTCTTTATATGAGAAAGGCAAAAATCCGAGTTATTTTGAGAAACCGTGCAAAAAAATCCGTGTTATTTCGAGAAACCGTGTAAAAAATCCGTGTTATTTCGAGAAACCGTGCAAAAAATATTTTTAATAGGCATTTAGTAACGGCAGCTGAAAATAAATAGCATTGGATATTTGCAATGCAAATGGGGATAATCTGCCAATGTGTAAAAATCGCGTATTTTTCAATTTTAGAAAATCAGACAATCGTCAGCGTAACAGACCACTTGCGTTTGATGTCTTTCCTTGTCTTATTTCACAGAGATGGCTGAACCGATTAACTTATTTTCAAATAAATGCTATTGAATAATAGTAAATCGAACATCCTCGATCCTCTCAAGCTCCTAAGTTAATATTACACCTATTTCTCAGCGAATTCTTGACCGATATTTACGAACTTACTTTCAAATGAAAGATACAATACTCCCATTGACCGCTATTGAATTTCATTCACATCTGCGTTTTGGTCATATAGAAATGTCCCATATAAACCAGTACAATCGTAATATTTCGAAGGTTAATAATCTATTTTGACATCGTTATCAAATAACTTCGATATGCACTGTTGGCCAATCAAAGATTCTTTGAATATATTGTCCACTATCGACAATTTTAGTGGTGCTGAATATAAGTATACTCGAGAAATAAAGTGGCATCGGTCCTTCGGTGATCACTGAACCGGTTTTCAAAAACTAGTTTCCAAATAGATTGTATGCGATTAAGTGTTCTAATTTGTTTATTTGCGGGTCTTTACGTTAAATAGTCAATGTTCCTTTTGAGATGTGAAGTTGTTTTTTAAAAAAAACGTCTGTTCATCCGGAAAGGAAATCGGTGTTGTAAGGATTATATAATTAAAAATCGGTTATACGAAGTATGGTTTTTTTGTTTTAGTGTTTCGGATTCTCCTCGTCAGTAACTAGCACCATCTGGGTGTCCAGTTAGACTATGTATCTGAACTAGTACCCAAATTAGCACTAGTTAGACACTAAATTCCAAATTCTGTTTGCCGACGAGGAATATGAATCGGTTATATGAAGATGAACTCCGGAACCTTCGTATTCATTGAAATGAAAGCTCTAGAAGTGGACGATTTGATACATTTTTTAATTGTTTATCGATCAATACTAGGATTGCTCTAATGGATTCAGCAAGTGATTATTCGCTATCAGTGTCTCCAGGCATTTACTGGCTTGAAATGGGAAAATATTATTGAGCTCCGTGACATGCTAGTTTCAATGAGAAACTCATCTTGAAATGTTATACAAGTCATTGTTGTATTTTTATTTAAATTACGCACCGAAAATTCAAAAATGGTCATATCCAAAATCCACAGACTGGACCGAGAGCCGAATTTTGTTATTATGTGATTCAGGCGTTCGAAAAAGATGTCTTACCAACTAATTTTGAATTTCAAGCATTATCCCGGGAAGGACTGATTGAGAAGCATATTCGGAATCACTAATAAACTGTACCTCATGTTTAATGGAACATATATTCATCATGAAAAAACTCTAATAATGAGTATTAATACAGGTCGTATTCTGGGTAAAAAAAATAAACTACACGTAATGAAAAATGCTTTTTTATTGCCTAAGGATACTTTGCCGTGAGTATTATTCACAATATTTCAAAGCCAGTATGTTTAAATGAGGTAAAACCGGAAGCTTTCGATGATATGGCCTGCAAAAAATACTAACTACCACGCGCTTCCTTCAAGAAGGATTTCTATGGAGACGCATGGTAGTTGGATAGAATTGCAGTGGGAATATCTTACCATTATGTGGTTTTATTCAAATATAATACCCCTCCACATTTTTTAAAAATATGAAAAAAATCAACAATATACATCAAAAAACAAATAATTAAATGATGAAAAGTTTATATTAGTAATAAAATTGTAAGTAATGAAATAAAAATTGCAAAAATTTCAAATATTTTTTTTTACATTCTTTTAAGAAAAATCTGAAAAAAAATTCAAAATGTGCCTCTTACCGTAAATAACAATCGTGATTTTTCTCAAATTTTTCCTATGAAAGGATTTTTTGGAAAAAAATAAAACGAACATCGAAAAAACCACCAATATGGCCGCTAAAGGGTTAAAACTTTTCAAAAATATTCTCTAAGCAAAGCTGCTTCAAATGGCTTATTACAATCCCATTTTGGCTTGGGGGCACATTTCACATGCTTACCCGGCTAGACCCTTTTACTTTACCTTATTTTGCAAAGCTTCGTATAGTGTCTATTTTTTATAAAACAAATAAAACATAGATTTTAGCAAGAGTAATAAATTTTAAGTGAATTTTAATGTTTTTAGTGTGGAGTGCGCCAAATTTATTTTTAATAGTTCGCTTATTTTAAAAACAATTTTTTTGTTAAACTAGTTGACAATAATTTCAGATTATTTCCAGCTAAAATTTGAAATATTTTTTTATATTCGATACTACAAACCTTTAAAATGAATGAAATTCTTTGTACATTAATAAACTACTGAAATAAATCAAGTATGGCGGTTAAAAATGTTTTCAGATTCTTCTATTCTAGTTGGGCTCGAATTATACGAATTTTTGTCACTCGAATTTTACAGTAGATTGAAATACTTTATATATTACCAATTAACATACATTTTTAATATTTAATAATTGAATATCTTTTCAGATTTAGTCTAAACAAACATTTGAATGAAAAATATGGACATCAATTTTTTTTTATGTCTTTATTTTAGAGGCTTTCAGCTTTGAGCTGGTTCACCTCTTTAATCAAAAATTTAATGTGAGTGAACATCCAGGTTAGGGGCCATACACCAATTACGTAAGGGAATATGGGGGGGAGGTAGTTTCAAAATATCTTACGAATTCTTATCTAAGTGGGAGGGAGGGTTTGTCATTTCATACGTAATATCATAAAACAAGTATGAAAAATGAAATCAATAAGAAAAATATTATTTTCATAAGAAAAGGAGGGCACTATTTCTTATTTCTGCCTGGAAAATGTATATTACACAAAACGAGCATATATTGTACATCATGGTCAAGGAAAGGCGGACCTCAAATTAAAGTATTTTTCGACAGGATATGATTCCTAAATTAGTTATGGAATTTTATTGATTGTTGGCAGCGTGAGGAGCGACTTAATTGTCGATGGTGTTGGAGCAGTTACAGCAATTTCTTGACTCTTGATAGTACATTGTTCTGTTCAGGAACTGGAGTCACAATATGCCTTACAAGTTAGGAAGTGTTGATACCGTGTTATTAGGCTGACATCCTTTTTTCAAATTTTCGCTTCTGTAAGGTAGTTGGAAAATGTTCTGTCATGCGATTGTCAAAGATCTTGTAGACCGAATATTTCCAGAGTGTGAATTGTTTTTGACTTCAAGAAAATTCGTTGATGGCTATGTCGGAGATACGCGTACGATAAGCGTTACAGTTGGAACTCAGAATTTATACCCACCAGAAGAGATTTTATATCACAAGAAACTATTTCCGAATATAGCGAAGCAGACTTTAAGGACCAAATCGGAGTTTCTGAATATCTCCCAGCAGTTATTCTGAAATTTCTACTGGGCAAAATTAAGATGCTAATAAAATTACTGCTGATGATTACATTTGAATTTTGTCATTAATTTTCTTGTAATAATTCTTTAAGTTTCGTTTTCGCTATCTTACTATTTAATGAATTAACAATATGTTTTTTTAATTACGAAAAACATGATAAGATCTTACGTAGGGGGGAGGGGGAGTTCACCAAAATCTTACGAACTCTTATCAGGGGGGGAGGAACGGTTAAAAAGTTCTAAAAAAGCCTTACGTAATTAGTGCATGGACCCTTATCAAAGTCACCCCGGAATACGAAAGCGGACTTAACACTGAAATCAATTTTGGACTAATAGTTATAAGCGAAGAAATTCAGGTAAAACCATCCAATATTCTTTACTATACATCAGTACATGATTTAAAAATCTTAAACTTGAAAAAAAATGTGTTGAGTCGAAAAATAAGCAATGATTACTTCGAAAAGTGATCAATGTCACCCCGGTTTACGGTACTCATGAATCGTCATAAATTGTTTTTGGCAATTTAGTTTTTTTGTAGGAGACGGACCACTGCGACCAACATATAGATCAATTGTGGTATGCCGATTCCTTAATCTAAGTGTACTATCAACTATGACATATTACTATTTATGAATGATTATCTTTATTGAGATACACACTCTTCCCAAAGAGAATAGGGAAAGAGACGAATAGTGTGAAGCCAAAAATACCTTATTGAGCAGACCAATCGTGCAATGTAAATAAACATTACTCATGCCTGAGTTGGAGGAGATAAGTATTGTACTTCTATCAAAAAAGAAATTTGAATTTTCGTCAGAATTTAGCTCAATCGTGATTGTAAGGTGCATTCTAGAGTATATGTATGAGTAAAAATAAGCTTTAGAATTATTTCATCTCTTTGTTTCGAAATGCACATCGTTTGATAAACAAATCCATCGATCGACATACGGTTTGTTTTCAAAATATAATAGGAGTCATTTAAAGTGCTGCCTGTAGAAGCGGTTGCCAAAATTCTAGTGTTGAAATCATCATAAAGGGAGTGTTGCCGTTTTGACTGATTTTCACTCTTCGTCTCTTTCACTATTCTCTTTGACTCTTCCCAGCTACCCTGTCAAAAAAATGCGGACGAACATGCCCTGTCAAAAGAAATGCGAACGAACATTCCCTGTCAAAAAAATGCGGACGAACATGGTCAGGCGATTTAAAAAGTTTGACGTTTGACTCAACTCGCCTGTGCTAATTGTCCCTAGGAACAAATGCAATTTGCGAATGCGATTTAAAGGCAATTTCAATACATAGACAAATTTTCTGGCGGCTGAAATGGACTTGGTTGTTTTTCGCGTTTTTCAAACATGGCGGTTCATGTTTGGCTTGAGTTTAAAATTGTTTTTTTAAACAATTGGCGGGAACACGCTTGTATTTTGTTTATTTAGTGCACTTAATTTAGCCAACGAATGTGGAAAATTGTGGAATCGTGGGTAAGTATAGTGGAACAAGATCTCTGAGTCTAAATGAAAGTCAGATTGTGGTAAGTTTTGGTGTGCAATACGAATTTCACCATCGATTCTTCCTATAGTCTGGTGATGATTACCTAGCATACCGATAAATTTATGTGAGTAGATAGTGAATCCGAAAATAATTATTATTTTTAATTTTCATATCAGGCAATTAAGGGCGATTAAATGGCGCGTTCCCTGGGCGATTTGGGGGCGATTTACGGGCGGATAGAGCGGCAAAAAAATGACGGTGGCAAATCGCCCAAATGTTGCATTTTAAATAGCCCCCTAATTGCCAGCAAATTGCTGGCAAATTGTAGGGCAATTAGCGCATCCGAGTTGGCAAAAAACCCCCCGCTAGCCAGCAACTTGCCCTTTTTGACTGGGTGGTCAGGCGATTTAAAAAGTTTGACGTTTGACTCAACTCGCCTGTTGTAATTGCCTCTAGGAACAAATGCAATTTGCGAATGCGATTTAAAGGCAATTTCAATACATAGACAAATTTTCTGGCGGCTGAAATGGACTTGGTTGTTTTTTGCGTTTTTCAAACATGGCGGTTCATGTTTGGCTTAAGCTTAAAATCGTTTTTTGAACAATTGGTGTGTTCTCCTTTGTACTTTGTTTTTCTAGTGCACTTCATTTAGCCAAAGAATGTGGGAAATTGTGGAATCGTGTGTAAGTATAGTGGAATAAGATCTCTGACCTAGAGTCTTAATCAACGTCAGATTGTGGAAAGTTTTGGAGTGCAATACCAATTTCACCATTGATTCTTCCTATAATTTGGTGGAGATTACCTAGTATACTGGTAAGTATATGTGAGTAGATAATGAATCCGAAAATAAGTATTTTTTTTAATTTTCATATTGGGCAATTAAGGGCGATTAAATGGGGCGTTCCCTGGGCGATTTGGGGGCGATTTAAGGGCGGGTTGGGCGGCAAAAAAAATGACGGCGGCAAATCGCCCAAATGTTGCATTTGAAATAGCCCCCTAATTGCCAGCAATTTGCTGGCTAATTGAAGGGCAATTAGCGCATCCGAGTTGGCAAATAGCCCCCCGTTAGCCAGCAACTTGCTCTTTTTGACTGGGAGCCAGCTGGCGGATCCTATCCTAGAGTATGACGAAAACGGAGGCGTAAATTTTTGAGAAGATTGTTTAGTGAGCAATGTCAGGAGAAAACAGTGAGCATCTAAGTGTACCGCAACGACGATGGCAAATTGCGCTCTGATTTAATCATGTTTTACATTTCTTACAAAAGAAATGTATAGGATTCGCTCAAATTTTGAAAACTTTTTCCGAGGCCCGGAGGTCGACTCAGCTCGACAAATTGAGACAATGTCTGTGTGTGTATGTGTGTATGTGTGTATGTATGTATGTACAAAATATCATGTAATTATCTCAGCAATAGCTGAACCGATCTTCATGAAACTAGTTTCAAATGAAAGGCCTAACGTGCCCATTTGACACTGTTGTGTACCCAAAAATGGGTACAATTTAGTACAACACTAAATTATACCCTAAATTAGGTTACGCTCTTTTGGCGTACCTACCTTTGCAGAAAGCAAAATAAAAACATCTGCATTCGAGACGTCAGTCTCCTTTTTGCAGTACGTGATTACAAAGTGATAAGTAGTGTTTTATTAAATCTTTATAAAAAGAACTTTCCCTTCGTGGTCCCCAAGTGGTTCCTGCATCTACTGAAGCTGTTCCTGCTCTACTGGTCCACCTCCCGGATGGACTGGATCTTTCAACTGGCGACGAGGACTACTACGGAACGCGGTACGACGATATCCAGGACGGATTCCCGGTCATCCGGACGATCAAAACCGCCACTTCCGGAGCGTGGCCAATGGAGCGCGGAAGAAAATTTGTAAGTACTCAAAGTATAGAACAAAAGAAACAGTGAAAGTGCATCGTGTATAAACCGATGCTAATCGAAACCATTGTACGGTTTAGGCATTTTGTTTCGTTTCAGTAGCGCGTCATTTCTTTCGATTTTTTCTCGTTCATGGTGTGAGAAGGACGGCTTGGAAGTGACAGTGGTGCCAGTTTTGCACTAAAGGTTATTTTATACAAAAGTTTACAAAAATAAAAATTGTTTTATTTGTTTTTTAGTTTTATTTAAAAACGAAACAATTTTGTTTATAAAAAAATTCTAATTCATTTTTGTGATCTTTGGTGTTTAGGTCGCTGTTTTCCCAGTGGACTGCTGGAGAGGCAAACACCGAATCCGACGGTGTATTTGGAAGTTTTAGTGGACCTTCCGCTAATGAGCAGGTGATCGTAATTCGGCACTGCAGTGAGTGATTTTTTTCCTTTTATTATTCTGTTCTGTCACTCAATTGGTGAAGATTTTAATTTGTGTTAATTTATTGTGCATTGAAATGGCGCACACAATGGCAGCCACTATTGAGCCTTTCCGCAACGGCACATTGTTCGGAGATTGGGCCACACGATTGAAATATTTTTTCATCGTGAACAAAATAGATGACGATTCTGACAAAAGAGCATATTTAATCACAGTTGTTTTTTCTCAACTGAAATTGCTCTACCCTACGGGAAATTTTGAAAATGTTCCATACGAGGATCTTATTAGCAAATTAAAGACTCGTTTGGATAGATCTGAATCGGATTTAATACAACGACTTCGTTTCAACACTCGCATTCAGCAACCAGATGAAACCTTGCAAGATTTTGCTTTGTCATTGCGGTTACAAGCGGAATATTGTAATTATGGTGATCATAAAGACCAGGCAATTCTGGATAGAATTGTTGCCGGAATAAAAGATACTGAATTGAAAAAAAAGTTATTGAGTGAGGATAAATTAAATCTTGTTAGAGTCGACAAAATTTTAGAAACTTGGGAGATGGCAACTGTTAATTCCAAATCTTTTTCTGATAAACACGACGAAGTTTTAGCTATGAATTGTTTTCCTGCTGTTGACAGAGAGAAAATATTACAGAATTTGACTGATGTTTACGAAAATAATTGTGGTAAATACGAGGATAAAACACGCATTCCAGTCAATAATAGACTTAACAATAAACCCTTTAACGACCATCGTTTCAAAAAAGTACATTTTGAAGACGCTAGAGAATCTCAAGGTTATGTGCCTGTAGAGTATAGTAAAACATTTAGAAGACAACCAATCTTAGACAAACGTATTTGTTATTTTTGTGGACTACGAGGACATGTGGCAAGGAAATGTTTCAAACGACGAAAACAAAAATCACAAGTGATTAATAATATGGATGTTCATGATAGTAGCAATGTCGACATATCTGATCTATTCAATCGTTTGAGTAAAGGCATTTCTGATAATGATATATCTGACTCTACCGTTTCTAGTGACTCAGATGACTTATGTTGTTTGCATGTCTCATCTGGTAACAAAATTAATAATCCTTGTTTAGTAGATTTAAAAATTGAAGGTAAAGAGTTGCAGATGGAGGTCGACTGTGGTGCTTCTGTGTCTGTTATGAGTAAGAGTCTTTATTTTACTCGTTTTTCAAAATCCCTTAATAAATCTTCTACTAAACTTATCGTAGTAAATGGTGCTGAATTGCAACTATTAGGTGAGGTAGAAGTTATGGTGAAATTTAGGGGCGTCAAAGCAAATTTGAAATTGTTGATTATAGATTGCCAAAATGATTTCTATCCGTTACTTGGAAGAACATGGTTGGATGTTTTAATTCCCAACTGGAGAAATTTTTTAACTGGTTCCTTTCCAGTAAATAAGACTTGTGAAAAAAATAATGTTATGGCAGAAATTAAACAAAGATTTGCTAAGATTGACGATGAAATTTTTATTTCACCTATAAATAGTTTAGGAGCTAAATTTATTCCTAAAACTGACACTACAATATTTAGAAATGCATACGACATACCTTTTATATTGAAGGAAAAAGTAACAAATATTTTTGGAAAATTAGAAATTGCAAAAATGATTACACCTATCCAATCTCATGACTTTGACTATAAGTTGACAATACAGCAGCTGTTAATACCAAAACAAAGTTTTTCTTCTAAATGGAAGAAATTTACAAAACCGTTTCACCTTACATCTAATACTTTTCTACTATTGGTAGATAATTTCTCAAAGGGGGTGGAAATGGGATGGATAGTGAATGGAATAGATCGTAGTGAAGTTGGAAAATATTTAGTTGCTTTTGTGGCAAAATTTGGACAAAAAGATTTTTTAGTTCTTGACACTGGCCCTCTTTTCAATTCCTTTAATCTATGTTTATGTTTAGAAAAACAAAAAATCAAAAATCTAAACTGTCCTCCATATAATCCTGCTAGTAATGGCCAGGCGGAGAGATGTATAAAAACGGTAGAAGAAATGGTAAAAAAAGTTTTACTAAATCCAGGTATTTTGGAGTTGATTTTGAAGGTCCAAATAAATCTATTGTTATATAACTTTATTAATTGTTTGACGAAAGATGGTATATGTCCATCCGTAAGAGTTTTCTCGTATAGACCTAATATGTTAACTGATTTGTTAATTAACAAAAAGAAAACTCAACGTTATTTATTATTGCAAAAAGAGTGTCCGGTATTTTCTGGAATGTTATTAAACAACCTATATATGGGAGATAAGCTGTGGTATACAAAATGTATTCTATGCACAGTAATGTGTTTAAAAAGATTTTCTATCAATACTTCCCAGATTCAAATTGGAAACATTCCAATTCTCGTCCATCATACACAGCTTAGCATTTCTGAAAATCTGGACTTGACGGTCCGGTCAAACGCGCTGACTACGGCCAGGTCGCATAAACAGGACGAGGGACGAGAAAAAGCTACCGTCATAGAGCATGTTGAAAATGGTAGCAACGAAGAATTACTACTGGAGCACGAAGAGATTTTACGGCTCATCGAAGTTCCGCGGCTTAATTGGTCAGTGGCAAATGGATCATCGTGTGACGACGAGGCTTTGTTTCCAGCTTTGTTCCGTGGTTTCCCAGAAGAGACTTCCGCGGCAAAGAAGCGATCGAGTAAACGTAAAGCAGTGATGAATGCGTTCAAAGCATTCGCAACTAGTTTCAAGAGATAAAAGATTCAAAAAAGTATAAATGACTTTGTGACTTAGAATTGGTCATATCGATTATTGTCGATTTTTCGTTTAGAATAGTTTGATTAGAAAGTTGTTAAATGTTTGTAAATATTAGATATGGTAATATGTTTTCGAAAATTGTATAATTTTCTTCCTAAATGGGAAGGACTGTTGTGTACCCAAAAATGAGTATAATTTAGTACAACACTAAATTATACCCTAAATTAGGTATAAAAAGAATAGTTCCCTTTCGCCCTGTGTTCGACGGAGTTTAAGTGTTGGGTCCTGCTTCTGGAGTTCGCCTTCTCTTCGGAAACTGCGCCTTTCTGCTGGATCACCTCCCGGACGGTCGGGAACATAACAGACACTATTATTTTTGTTTTTCGTTATGTTGTTCACTTTCTGAGATATAAGTCATTTTGCCAAAACATTGCAGGTTTTCAATAAATAACTTTCAAACAAAGCAACGTCCCACAAACTGCACAAACTTAGAACCCTTGTAAAAATACCTTTCTATCAAGCTATATATTGTCAAAATCCGTTCACGAGCGACGGAGATATTAAACATTTTGTATTTCTATTCCTCGCTTACAAATTTTCACTAATTGAAAAGGAAACCGTTTCATATAGAGTGTTGCTTTACTGGTGTTTTAGGGGCAAAACTAAGCCGATTTTGAATATCGGGGTATGAAAACACATCTACGTGATTCAAGGAATTCGATTTTGCAAACATTTTGTGAATTACCTATATAATAATTGAACTATTTCTCAAAAATCAATATGTAAGTTCACTTCAAAAACAAAATAATGCGTTCATAGTGAATTTTGTTCTAGAGTTCATGTATTTATCCCTTGAATTGGGCGTTGCGTTCAATCGTGAGGTAAATATTGGATGGTATATAACTATACAGATAATCGAGTAATTCACCTAGTAGTGAGATAAAAAACTTCTCATACAATTACACTCGTGGCATCACCGAAAGAAACTGTATTTTTGAATCCCAAAACTCTAGCAAAAATTTTGCTCTTTGCAAAATTTAGATTATATTGGTTATGGCGAAAAAGTTAACTACTTACATTATATGTAATAAGGATGTAAGGAATCAATATATCGCATAATATACCTATAAAAATAAGGTCTCGGCATGAACCATCATTTGCCATTCCTCACATGCCGTCCCCATCTCTATCTCACTCTCTTTCTCTCCCTTCCTCTCTCTCTCTCTCTCTCTCTCTCTCTCTCTCTCTCTCTCTCTCTCTCTCTCTCTCTCTCTCTCTCTCTCTCTCTCTCTCTCTCTCTCTCTTTCTTCATGTTGGTGGCAACTGTCACGACTCACATCTATCTTGCTATTTCTCTATCCATTTCTAAGTTGTGTGATAAGATTCTCTGCTATCTTTATTAATATTCAAGCTAATTTCATGTGTGCGATGTAATTGTGAAGGTTGGAGAAAACAAAACTATTTTTTGTCTGTTACCCTATTATTTTCTTTGCATTTTACTATACAAGAGACTCGCTGAAACAAGTTTAATAATACATCCTACATGTCAAATAAAATATTTGTAGTCCGAGAAAATTTGCAAAATATTTGCCTTATGGGAAAACTATAACTATTTTCAAGGAGAAATTGGTATTTCGAAACGTTGCACTATGGGTAAACAGGTGACCATCGAAAACTATATCAACTCAAATTTAATTCAGTACTATTCAAAGCTTGCATAAACACTATAATAAAGGAAATTCATGGCTATCTCAGAAAAATATGTGGCTTAACTGGGAGGTGGGACATTCCACGTGCGATATTTCAACTCTTCGTATCTCTATTGAATTTTGAATAAAACATATGCTCAAATATGTCATGTGAAAACTAAGAACACCTTTTTGTGATGATATTATTGAAAATGCACATACATTGTATTGGTATGAACTTTCATGAAAAATAACGGATCGAAGCCTAAAAATATCCACGAATTAGAACCGGGAAAAAAAGTTCCCACTGTCAGTGGGGGAAGCAAGTACAAGGTGTCTTCTAACTTATCGTCGTCCATATGTGCTCTATACTGAGTACACTTCAATTGAAGTTTCAATGGAAGTCACAATTAGTAGTGGGGCATTGGATAATTCAGCACACGTTTCGTTCGAGTTTTCCATATTGTACAAGTAAATTAGCGAGGATTACAATCAGAGTTTATGCATTGGACAGATAGCTGATCTGACTACGTTTTTGCCATCCTGACAGTTTGAACCATTTCTTTCTCACAGTATTGGATTGTACAGGGCTTATTTATCCATATTTCCTGAACGAGAATTCCGAACGAAACAATATGCAAGCTATAAGGATGTCTGGAAAGAGACTGCATTATAATCAACTGAATGAACGCCTTTTATGCTATCGACATAGCCTAGACACTTCACACTATTTATTTTAATTCAAATGAAAACTTCGAAACATCTACTTGTCTCTTTTACGAATCGCATTCTTCATCTTTTGCTCTCTGTTCAAATGGCTTTCGTAAGATTTTGTCTACGTTCCGAATCAGTAATAAGTTTTGATGTAGGCGTTCATTTGATAAAGGTATGACATATTTGTCGAATGAAGATTCGTCAAATCGTTGTAAACCACTGTCTACTCACTGGAAAAACCGGGAAAAACATGGAAAACCGGGAATTCTCAGGGAAATTAATTTTACCTGGAAAAACCTGGAATCCTCAGGGAATTTTGAAAGTTGACTATGATGATATCAAAATTGTATCAATTGTCACGAGCAACGCCATACGCAAAATACTTTTGTTCCTTCAATACCATCGAACTTTTTCTGAATTTCGATAGAATAAAATATTTATTTCGAAAAGCGAGAAAATGTAGATTTATAAATTCAAACATTTCTTTAATCCGCTATTATTTCACTTTACTTGTATCGACTGCTACGAATAACAAATATTTGGGTTTACTAGCCAATAAAACAATCATTCAATTGAATAGTAATATTAGTTTTTTCTTACATTTTAATACTGTCAGTGGGAGAGATGAACGTCATAACAATCCAACCGACCGTATCAAATAATAAACAAGTGGAAGAAGATTGCAATAATCAAATGCAAATGCAATTTCCGTTTACACTTTTTGTTGAAATACTTGTTAGTTTTCCAGTTTATTCTGAATCTTTTGACATCAGTTAGAGTATCTACTGATTTCAAAAAAATATAGACCTCCTACACTAATGAAAATTGATATTTACAAATTTCCTTTGGTGTTGGGCTATATAAAAAATCACTTATTCGTCTGATAGCTCTGGAATGCTGTCCATGGTACCATCCATTAACGAGGTTTCCATCATCGTGGATTCCTAAATTTACGCGGTTTTCATTTACGCGGATTTTGAAATTTATGCCGTTTTTCATTTACGCGGCCTGTATTCCCCGCGTAAAAAAACCTGGGTGTATTAAATTAACACTGCATTCAAATTTCTGTTGCGATTCCAGTTTCTCGCAAAAAGTTCTATCTTCGTTTTGCTTCCTGATTCGTTGCTCAGTTTACCTCTCTGACTAGTTGTTCTGATACCACGTTTGTTGTCTTTCGTTGACGTATTTCCTGCAATATTGGACCAAGTGCCGTACATGATACTCCACCGCATTCACAGTTCAGTGGTGGTTCTTTTTTCAACAGAAAGGTGTTTTTCATTTGTGTCGCTAATCTTTACCCGTGTCAGTGCATATTGGTCGACAGCGTTGCTTCGCTCCGTCCAATTCTGTGTTTTATTTCTCCCGGGAACAAAACCACTGCTTATCCTACTGTCATCGTTACGCATATACAACTTCTCTTTAAACATCTTCTGCTGGGTTCGGCATATCAATGACCATCAGTGTTCTGGCTTCCTTCGCAAATCGATCTGCCCCTTTGTTACCGGTTATGCCGTCCTGGAATCCAAACGGAATCTCGTTGTGGTTTCTTTGCACCTCTTTCTTTTGCTCACGAGTTTTCCGCAGCTATCTCGGAGCCACACTTGATATATGAAATAACCTTTGAGCCATTCAGCTCTGAACTCTTCTCTTGCTGCCTTCATTGCCTCTTCATGGCCATTTAATTCTTTAATTCTCTCAGTGATTGGTTTAGCTGCTGATTTCCTGAACCATGTAGCTCCTATTTCCGCGAGTCATTCATCTTCCAGCCTTATCACTATTTACACGGATAGTCCCAGGCAATGAACTCACCCTACTCCGATTGAGAATTCCCTGACACAAGAATTTCTTCCGACATCGATACCCGCATTCTGGAGCCATTTAGCTCCCAGCTTTATCGAGACTTACTCGGACATCATCCGGCGGTGAAACTACCCTACTCCGACTGAGAGCTCCCCGGCGGCGGCGTTTCTGTCGGTATCGATGTCTGTTTCGTAGGCCAATTAGCTTCCAGACAATTAGAATTTACCCAACTGTAAATTCATCGGTGGTGGATTTATTCCGATACCGATGCTTGTTTTCGTGACCCATTTAGCTCCCCGCTTCGTACCGATCTGCTCGATCTAGTCCCCGGCGCTGAAACTAGCCTACTCAACGGACCAACCAGTAGCTGCCGAGGTCTGTTCAGCGATTCCGGTTGGAGCATAGCATCCGGTGCATTGGCGCCCCAACGACTCGCTGCTTGCTGTTCGATGCGAAAGTGTGTCGAGGTAGGTCCGGTGTAGTCTACTCCGACGGAAGGTTCCTTTCTCCGCGTTGTCTCACTCTTGCTGCCCCATTAGCCAAGGAGTTCGCTCTGACTCTCCTGGCATTTCGTGTATTACTCGGCTGATTGAATTCCATGTACTCAGCGAGATCTCTCTACGCACCCACGACACGAATAGCAATTAGGCGAAACGTGTTAGTTAACTTCATCCAGCTGCGCTTTGAGTTCAGCGCCGCAGCTCAGGCTGTTACGCCATACCTCAGTATGTAAGATGAGACACCCACCAAGAGACGTATCGTTCTGCATCTTGCAGTTCCGATGTTCGGCATGATCCTTACCAATGCGTTAGTTGTCTTCGCAGTCTTCCCACATACATAGCCGACGTCGCTGTTAATGCCGTATGTTAAATTCCAAGTGATCATAGCCGACCCAACTTGAAGCATTGTCGTACGTTTACAACGCTGTAGTTTGGCACCTATCATTTTAAGAAATCGTTGTCTGGACTCGTAGGATTTCTTCACCATCTTGCAATGCGCCTCTGCTCAATGTCTGGTCTAACCTTACACAATCGGTTTATTTTTGGAACAGCTACACGATCGATGGTAACGTTACACACAGGATCTTGATTTGCATTAGGATTACAATAGAATATCTTCGATGGTGGTATTCCATGCTACCAGGCTGTGTCGTATGCCTTGGAGATGTGTAACGAAGCAATGTTCATCGGTTATCGGGAACGATCTCTAGTTCTGTAAAGTACGTATTATTGCCGCGTCCAGAACGAAAAGCGTTTTGCCGTTCATCGAGTCGTCTATTTACGATGCGCTTGAACAGACTTGCCATACAGCTAGTGAGCGAAATCGGTCGGAAAGCAGTAAGTCCAAAGTCGTTGTAATTGGGTTATGGAATTGAAATAACTATAGCCATCCACCAGCCGAACAGCGTTGAAAATCTCAAAGAGTGTTATCTTTACAGATAGCGGGAGTCGTTGGAGAAGAGGCTAGCCGATCACGTCAGTCCCTGCTAAGACACTTCGCCCTTTGGCGATTTCACAAAAGCTCAAAATGTTGTAAAATCGATGTTGTATACATCATCGGTATCGGGTGAGTGATGCATAAATTGCAGTTCCACTCGTACTTTCTCTTGAATGTATGGAAGGTAGTCCGAGCTCGCCGATCTTTCGCAGTAGAGTATTGCGGAGCGGTATGTGGTTTGTTTTCCACGATGATAAAATTCGTGACACTGCACTAATTGATGCTCATTCTGAATCATTGATGTCTATTGCAGCGATGGCACAACTGTCGTAATTGTGATTCTCGGCTATTTCAACTTCTATTCAATAAAGTGGCGATCTGCTCTTCTACACTCTGAACCCGAAGAACCTATGTTTCATCCAGGCAGCATGACTCTTTTGAATAGCTACGGCCACCCTTCTACAGATTAGCAGCATGCTGAACGAAAATGGTCGGATTTTGGATCTATGCTTAGTTTAAAGTAAAGTATGTTCGTCACCATCCGACCTTGCATCTTTCATTCGAAGACCAAGACCACAAGCTGGTCGACTACAGCAGAATTTTGAAGATTTTCCAAAGCAATAACTGGGATTCTGTGATAAGCAAAGATGAGAATTCCGCTACTGAAAACTTCTGCCATAGCTGAGCTACCTCATTGATCGTCATATCCCTAAGGTAAACCATCGACGAACTAACTACTTTCCCTGTAGAAAGCAGAGCTGCGTCGATTAAAAACGGCGAAAAGATTAGCATTACGAACGTCTAGCAAACGCCGTACCTTGTCGATGAGAACTCTTTTCAGACTCAATCACGATTTCAATAAACTGAAAAGTTGTTGTTTTGCAAAATGCAACATAGGGTTGATTCTCAAATCGTTTTGGAGACGTCTAGGCATCGAAGATGCTTTCTACGTTGGTGAACGACCTGTTTCATGTATCTTATGCTGTTTTTGTGTGACCTCGATACTCAATCAGGTTGCAATCCCAACCACTGTCTATTCATATAGCAGTTTGAGCTAGAACCTGACTCATTTTCGCTCCAAGCAAAAACGACATTAATTATTAACGCTTCATACCTTGCAATCCCTTGCCTATTGAATGTCGTTACAACACATAAAAAGAACAATGTGACGCACTCATTGTTAGTAAACAGGAAAAAATAATGTTTTGGATGAAATTTTCTTTCTTTTTGAACCTGGAATTTTTTTAGAAAACCCTGGAAAAACCTGGAATACTCAGGGAATTTTTTTCTTCAGATTGAGTAGACACCATGTAAACGTCACGAAAGAATGTGTCATGTGACCTTGTCTCACTTTACTATATTCAATTGCGCGTTACTGGACCAGCAAATTCTATTCTGCACAATTTTTTTCGCGAATATGTGACCAAAAAGTAAACTGTAAATTCCAAAGCAAATTGAACGTTCCAGGTTCCTGATATCTAATTAAGGTCCATCAATAATGTTGAAACACTAAATAATCTTAAAACGACGCCGTCAAGTAAAGAAGCGTGAAAACGAAAAGACTAAAGCAAAAAAGGATAGAAGCCCTAGAAATCCCATTGTATATTAATTAGCCTTTTCTCGGAAGATAAAATTTTCAAAATCATTTCATAACTTTCTGATGCAATGGTTCTCAAATTCGTACAATCTGGATTATCTTTTTTCTTATTTTATTCAAAAATGTTTTTTAACTTTAACTTCAAATGATCATTGTATTTTAATTAATTGTTTCATTCAGCATCTTTTTATTAATTTTGTTCATCTGCGTTCATTTAATCTACTTTATTCGTTTCATCATTTGGATTCACTCTGATCAGTTTATTCATTTCGTGCATTTTAGTCATATTAATCATTTCACTTATTTTATTCACTGTTTTCATTCAATGCATTCTATCCATTTTTCCATTTACATTTTGTTTAAAATGAAGAACATTTTATTAACCTGACTATTTTTTCAGTTTTATTCATTTCATCCAAATAATTCTTTTGACACAATTTATTTTTTCTATTAATTTATAACCTTACAACATCGATTAATTTATCATTTCAATCAATGCATTTTCTTCTTTTTTTATTCATTGTCAATTCACTTCATTTTGTATATTTGGTTCGGTTGTTTCATTTATTCAGTCAATTTATTTTTATTCATTTTATTTTCTTCGTTCATTCCATTCATTTTATTAATTTGAACCCTTAAATTAAATTGATTCATTTAATTCATTTGATTCAATTGATTCATTTGATTTACTTGATTTATTTGATTCATTTGATTCATTTGATTCATTTGATTCATTTGATTCACTTGATTCATTTAATTCATTTGATTCATTTGATTCATTTGATTCATTTGATTCATTTGATTCATTTGATTCATTTGATTCATTTGATTCATTTGATTCATTTGATTCATTTGATTCATTTGATTCATTTGATTCATTTGATTCATTTGATTCATTTGATTCATTTGATTCATTTGCTTCATTTGATTCATTTGATTCATTTGATTCATTTGATTCATTTGATTCATTTGATTCATTTGATTCATTTGATTCATATGATTCATTTGATTCATTTGATTCATTTGATTCATTTGATTCATTTGATTCATTTGATTCATTTGATTCATTTGATTCATTTGATTCATTTGATTCATTTGATTCATTTGATTCATTTGGTTCATTTTTTTTTATTTTTATGTTAATAGCCCGCCTCTTACCCCCACACCAAAAAGCTCACAAACGGAGCCCCCTGGTAGTGGACACATCAGTTCTCAGCGTACAAAAAAAAGGTCAGCACAACAAAACAAAGTTACGAATCGCGGAAACGCTGAGAACAAAAAAAAACAATACGAGACCGACAAAACACAAAATTTGACAAGAAGCTACGGCGAGTACCCAGCGGAAAAGAATCCTTTTAAGGGTCCCATCGTAGCTTTGCAGGAAGCTCATAATAATTTAAATTTATTTATTACTTATTGCTTGAAAAAATGCATTTATCAATTGTTTTTATTTAAAAAAATGTTAACCAATTATAGCTAAAGGAATAAGCTCGATTGGTGGTGAACGAAGTTTATATTAAAAATTAATTTTATTTTTTAAAATTATTTTCAATTTTGCTTGGAAACGAGTGCGACATGTTATTTGCTTTAAATCAGTAGGAAGCTGGTTGAATAACTTAGGTCCGATGAAAGAAATGCGTCTTTGACCAAGGTTCGTGGATACTCTGGATAATAAATGATTGGCTTGTCTGGTGCTGTGAGCTCGAATTCCTGTCGTAAATTCTAGATTATTATGAGCAATAGTATTATGCAAAGCATTGTGGATGTACATTATTGTTTGGTAGTTAGTCAACCCAAGCAAAGGTAAAATGTTATGGGCATTATTATTGTATAACAAAATAGTAGGGTACATAAATGGTTTTTTATAAATAATTTTAAGACATCTGTTTTGAAGCGTTTGTAGCTTTTTCAGATTCGAAATACTGGCACGGCCCCACACAGATACAAAGTAGTTCAGCAATGAATGGATGTGCGCATAATAAAATTTTAGAAGTACATGCTGGGGAACAAGAGCATACTTTACGCATAGCCCCACATAACGATGCAACTTTTCTCTCTATAGATGTTATATGCTCAATCCAGGAGAGTGTGGGGTCTAAGTGAAGTCCTAAATATTTGAAGCAGTTAGTTTCCTGAATTACAGACTGTCCCATTCTTGGATCTGGATGCACGCCTATAGCTCTTCTAGATGAACGAAACAGCATATATTTAGTTTTTGTTAGGTTCAAGGAAAGAAGGTTTTCGTTGAAATAGGTCGTTAGTGTTTTTAAATCCGATTCAATGTCGCGTACAATATCCAGGCAGTTGTTGTTCGGGTAGAACAATGCGGTGTCATCCGCGAAAAGACGAGGAGTACCTTTTAACCCGAGTCTACCTAGGTCATTGATATACAACAAAAATAACAGTGGCCCAATATTACTGCCTTGGGGCACTCCTATTTCTATTGGTCTATAAGAGCTACACGAGTCTCTAATAGATACGAATTGGTTCCTATGCGACAGATAGCTACGAATAATATGATTTGATAATCCCCTGATACCATAGCATTCTAACTTCTTAAGCAGAATTGAGTGATCCAGAGTATCGAATGCTTTTTTTAGGTCCAGAAAAAGGGCACCAACAATTCTTTTGCTATCAATTTGACTAATGATGGAGTCAATTAGTTCGATCATTGCAATTAAAGTGCTGCAGCCCTGTCTGAACCCATACTGGTAGTTGTAAATTATGTTGTGTTTGTTCAAAAACTCGAGTAGTCGAGTGATGAGCAATTTCTCAAGAATTTTATTGAAAACGCACAATGTTGAAATTGGTCTATAGTTGGAAGGTTGGTTTGGATCACCAGCTTTGAAAATTGGAATTACTCGGGCTATTTTTAAACAGTCTGGGTACCTGCCGGTTTGAATTATTAAATTAAAAGCTTTGGTTAGGATATTTGCAAAAGTGGTACAGTTACTCTTAAGAACACTAGCGGGGATCTTATCAGGACCACAACTGTTATTTTTTTCGAGGTCTTTAATCAAAAGGATCACTTCGTTTATGGTTGCAGTACGCAAGAAGATTGTTTCTTGGACGTGTTGTATATTTGTAATAGGATTTGAGTTGGGACTCGTGGGAATATTGTCAGACAAATTTTTGCCAATACTAGAGAAATATTCGTTGAAAACATTACATACTTCTTTAGTCTCAGTGACTCTGATATCATTGGAAATTAGGCTGATGGGAACATCCGACTTTGAACGACCAAAAATGGTATTAATATTTTTCCAAAGTTTTGAATGAGTTGTGTTGGATAGAAGGTTTTCAAAGTAGGCCTTTTTGCACCACTTTTTCATTACATTAACTTTTTTAGTTATGTGTTGCAGAAGAGCTTTGAGGTTTTCGTCATTGGGGTTATTTTTTACTCGTTTCAGATGATTCATTTGATTCATTTGATTCATTTAATTCATTTGATTCATTTGATTCATTTGATTCATTTGATTCATTTGATTCATTTGATTCATTTGATTCATTTGATTCATTTGATTCATTTGATTCATTTGATTCATTTGATTCATTTGATTCTTTTAATTCATTTGATTCATTTGATTCATTTGATTCATTTGATTCATTTGATTCATTTGATTCATTTGATTCATTTGATTCATGTGATTCATGTGATTCATTTAATTCATTTGATTCATTTGAATCATTTGATCCATTTGATTCATTTGATTCATTTGATTCATTTGATTCATTTGATTCATTTGATTCATTTGATTCATTTGATTCATTTGATTCATTTGATTCATTTGATTCATTTGATTCATTTGATCCATTTGAATCATTTGAATCATTTGATTCTTTTAATTCATTTGATTCATTTGATTCATTTGATTCATTTGATTCATTTGATTCATGTGATTCATTTAATTCATTTGATTCATTTGATTCATTTGATCCATTTCATTCATTTGATTCATTTGATTCATTTGATTCATTTGATTCATTTGAGTCTTTTAATTCATTTGATTCATTTGATTCATTTGATTCATTTGATTCATGTGATTCATTTAATTCATTTAATTCATTTGATTCATTTGAATCATTTGATCCATTTGATTCATTTGATTCATTTGATTCATTTGATTCATTTGATTCATTTGATTCATATGATTCATTTGATTCATTGGATTCATTTGATTCATTTGATTCATTTGATTCATTTGATTCATTTGATTCATTTGATTCATTTGATTCATTTGATTCATTTGATTCATTTGATTCATTTGATTCATTTGATTCATTTGATTCATTTGAATCATTTGATTCATTTGATTCTTTTAATTCATTTGATTCTTTTAATTCATTTGATTCATTTGATTCAATTGATTCATTTGATTCATTTGATTCATTTGATTCATTTGATTCATGTGATTCATTTAATTCATTTGATTCATTTGATTCATTTGATTCATTTGATTCATTTGATTCATTTGATTCATTTGATCCATTTCATTCATTTGATTCATTTGATTCATTTGATTCATTTGATTCATTTGATTCATTTGATTCATTCGATTCATTTGATTCATATGTTTCATATGATTCATATGATTCATATGATTCATATGATTCATTTGATTAATATTATTCATTTGATTTATTTGATTCATTTGATTCATTTGATTCATTTGATTCATTTGATTCATTTGATTAATTTTATTAATTTGATTAATTTAATTCATTTGATTAATTTGATTCATTTGATTCATATGATTCATTTGATTCATTTGATTTATTTGATTAATATTATTCATTTGATTCATTTTATTTATTTGATTCATTTGATTCATTTAATTCATTTTGTTCATATCTTTAATTTTATTCATTTCAGGTTCAGTCATTCCATTTATTTATTTCATTCAATTTGTTAGTTTGAGTCAATTTATTCTATTAATCTTATACTTATTTCTAAATATAGTCTAAATTTTCATTAATTAAGCTAATATAATTTGATTCGTGTATTTTATAATTTTAATTTACTACTTCGCATGAGTTCTGCAAACTAATGAATGATCCAATAGTGATATGTGTAAGAAATGTCTCATCTCACTGCTAGGTGGATCAAATTGGTTTTTCTGCTGAAATCAAATGAGAGTAGATTAGAATATGATATTCATAATAGTTAATTGTAATTACACTTGCAAATCAAATAAGGCGAATCTGGGCATTGTGCGAAAATATTTTATTTTTCATTTTCAATTCATTTGCATAAACACTATGGTTTGTGCACTTTCCACTAACTTCACAAACTGACTTGTGGGGAATAGTTAACATTACAGCGCACGGAACAATCAAATTGCCCACATCACATTCTGTGTTAATGATTGATAATGCTTCTTGCTCACATAGTGTAGATTCCTGCAAAGAAATCTATACATTTCTCGGAATTAGGTGTCTCTTCCGTATGATTAATGGTTGTTGTTAGTTGCTGTGGTCTATAATAAACACTTACGCATACCAATGCACCGCCATGTCAAATACATGAAAGTGTCAAACAGATGGTAGAGTTCAAAAGATCGCCACCAGGCGGTGATAGTGTGCAAAGCGAAATTAATTTCGAAGTGATGGTCACATTTTTTCAATGAATTGTTCTTAGTGTCATTTCTGGAAGGTCTGTGCTTATAGTGTGTATATTCGTTCGTTCCTAAGTCGTATACAAACCAATACTACGAAAAAGAAATGGTTCAAATTTTCAGGATAAGTATTTAATTTATTGGAAAAGCAAGCGCTATTGAAAGTGTCACTTGATATAAATATGTTTCTAGTTACATTGGTCATGAAAAGGATACCTTCGTGTTCATTTGTTGTTACACAGTAATGTGTATGACAAAAATGTAGTCAGATCAAACGTTTCAGTACACAGTACATCCAACGCTTCTCTACTAATTGTGACTGCCATTGAAACATCAATTGAGTTTTATTTAGTATAGAGCAAAAATGGACAACAATAAGTTAGAAGAAACATTTTACCCATCGAGAATGGGGTCTGTAGGAGACTTCTTTACCTGGATCTAATTCGTGGATATTTTTGGGCTTTGATCCGTTATTCTTCATAATAGTTTTTACCAATACAATGAACATATATAAAAGTTTCATTCGTAACCCAACTTTGTACCGGGAAACAAGTGCCTTTTGTTCTCTCCGGTGTGGTTTAGTTTTTTCGCTAGTACGAAGGTGCTTGCTGTGGCAGAGGCTGCAGTAAAGCATTACTAATAAACAGTCCCGCGAGTGATAATTATTACCTGCGATATCGGTGAAGGTAGTGCAGTGAAGTGCGTTACTAAACAGTTTTCTTGCCTGAAAGACGGCTTTGTTTAGACGAGCTATATCAGCTCTCTACTGTGTGAAGGTCACGCGGGTGACGGATAAAACAAACGAAGGATCAATTCACCTACCAGCTCGTCAGGAACCAACTGGTGAAGTGTTTCGTTTTTTACTTTTCTTATCGATTTTTTTTCTTTTTATTGCTTTTGAATTTTTATTTTGATTTAAGTTAAACAGTGCGGTCGAGCGTGTTGCTCCCGCAACAAAATGGAACAAACAGAAGGATCACCCTCCGAAGACGAATATTATGGGGAAGAAGAACGTATATCTGATACTGAGACAGATAATGTTATGGTCGATCCACTTCCCCCACTTTCCCCCAATGTCTCACAGCCCCCCCGAGTCAAGGTTTACCAGGATGGATCCGCGGGTCCTTGGGTGGTATACTTTCGGCCCAAAAATAAACCGTTAAACAGCATAACTGTTGCACGGGAGCTGACAAAACGTTACTCGGCCGTAACCGAGATTAAAAAGGTTCAGTCAGATAAACTGCGCGTAGTCGTTACTGACTTGAAACAGGCCAATGATATCGTTAGCAATAGCCTCTTTACGCTGGAGTATCGCGTCTACATCCCTTCTCGTGATGTGGAAATCGACGGTGTGGTAAGTGATGCGGGTCTAACTGTCGATGATCTGATGAATGATGGGGCTGGCCGCTTTAAGGACCCTAACATTCAATCAGTTAAGATTTTGAAGTGCAAGCAATTGCACTCAAAGTCCATCGAAGATGGGAATTACTATCCATCAGACTCGTTTCGCGTAACCTTCGCCGGATCTGCACTTCCGAGCTACATTGAAGTGGGAGGAGATCGTCTAGCTGTACGCCTGTGTGTACCGCGGGTCATGAATTGTTCCAATTGCAAGCAGCTAGGTCACATGGCCACCTACTGTAGCAACAAGCAACGGTGCGGTAAATGTGGGGAACGCCATGCGGATGATACTTGCAGTAGGCCCGCTGAGAAGTGTGTTTATTGTGGGGAGAATCCGCATGCACTTTTGACATGCCCAACGTACAAACTTCGCGCGGATAAACTGAAGCGATCCGCCAAAGATCGCTCCAGGCGCTCTTACGCAGAAATGCTTAAAAGAGCTGTTCTACGTATCTCCGAAAACCCATTCGCTCTCTTGCCAACTGACGATAACGCCTCTAACGACCCTTGCGAGGGGCATTCTTTGGCTCCGCTTGGAAACTCTAGGAAAAGACCTAATCAAAACTCACCTGAACTTCCTCGTAAGGGTCCTAGGTTGTCCCAAACAAGGGTACAAAATAAAAATAATTCATCAACTGGAAGTGCTGGTACAAATCCGAAGATAATACCTCCTGGTTTTGGGAAATTGAGATACAACCAGGAGTTCCCAGCACTCCCCGGGGCACCAAAAATCCCAAGTGCTCCAATTTTACAGTCAGAAACTCAACCTAAAACGGGATTCCTTAAATTTTCTGACATTGTGGACTGGATATTCACAGCTTTCAACATTACCGATCCTATGAAAAGCTTGCTGGTTGCTATTCTACCAACAGTAAGAACATTTTTAAAACAGATGACTGAACAATGGCCCCTCCTTACAGCGATCGTATCCTTCGATGGCTAACTTATTAGACGGAATCAGGGATCTGATCACTGTTTTACAGTGGAACTGCAGAAGTATTATCCCCAAAATTGATTCATTAAAACACTTGCTAAATTACAATCATTGGGATGCATTTTCCCTATGTGAAACATGGCTAAATTCTAATATAAACCTCAACTTCCACGATTTTAACATTATCCGCTTGGATCGAGAAGACTCATACGGGGGGGTACTTTTAGGGATCAAAAAATTAAAGGGTTGTGTACAGGACACGACCACGGTGACATTAAAAATGTAGCTTTTTTCAAGAGCGTGCAAATGAATTTTATCTATCACACATATCGACTCACGTTCTTGTTCTCTCGCCTGTTTTCATATGCTACAATTTGCTATATACCCTCCCCATCAAAACATAATTTATTGAAGAGTTTTTAACGGTAATCTATTAATTAATCAAGTATCTCACTAGGTGATTGGCATTATTTGGCTGATCCATCTAGTAAAAATAGGCTGGTCTGTCCAGAAAATATATTCAAAAGAAAAGTTCCATATTGAGAGCTGTGATGAGGAAGCCCACGCCCGCCAACGGAAATATACAGATTCTCCATGAAATATGAAATTTATTTCCATTTAAATTTTCAATAATGTACTAATGAATTTAAGTAAACAATCTTAAGTTTAAGTATTTCTTGATCAATTAGTGGTGGAAAAAATGAAATTATTTGATAAATTACATTGTTATGCAACGTTCGCACTACCAGTTAAAACGGGTTTTTATGCTATCTTGGTGACATTTTTCTTGTTGCTAATTTTTAAAACGTGTTATAACTCTGCAGTGTAAACATTGTATTATTAAGCCAATTCTGCAGCGTTTTATGTTATATAGGTGTTCTATGTGGTAATAGGACTGACATAATTATATCTTCAGTACAGCGGTTTATTTCATAATTTAAAACAGATTTATTTTAAAATTTAAATTAGTATACCCAACCGTTCTATTTGTTGTATACTTTAAAACGCAATTAGAACTGTGTTTTAAGTACATAGGGTAGGACAGATATTATGACTGGATAAACTGGGAAAACAATTTTAAGTCCAGTAACGCTTAAGACATGGCTTGAATTTGAATCGAAAAAGAACACCCGCTTCAACTGCTGCTGGGACGGTAAGCTCTGTTTTAAAATTTTCCGTTGTGTGCAGTACGAAACAAAAGTGTTTGAAATTAGAAAACAAAAAGTTCTGCTGGGAATGTGATTGTTTCCGATGCAATTACACTCAGATTTTTCACGCAGGGGATATAGGCCGTGTAAATGAAAACCGCGTAAATTTAAAAAAAAAAACGCGTTAATGAAAACCGCGTAAATTTCAAAATCCGCGTAAACAGTGGCGTAGCCAGGGGGGGGTTTTGGAGGTTAAACCCCCCCCCCCCCCAAACCAAAATTAATTGGATTGAAAAAAAATTGATGCTGGCGAATTTAATTTAATATTCCACAAAATATTTTTGGAAAAATATTTTCTGATCACTACATTGAGAACTGTGTTTAAAGCGTCATGAGAACTTTTGGAAAATTGTGGGAAGGGGATCTTGTAACTTATCTCTTAGCCAAAATCCCATAGTTGTCAAATTACTTCAATGTAAAATAAAATAACTGTCTGAATTATTATGAGCTCATTTTTGGAAAGATGCTTCAAAATATGGATTAGAGACAATTTTTCGAAAGGGAATCTAAATTTGAATAGGTTGATTGCATATAAAACATAAGCTTATTTACCGAAAACTTGCATACATTTCAACATTTGCTGAAAATGTATTTTTTTAGATTGTGTAGAGCTTAGACAACAATTCAAGTTGAAAGCTGATGTAATTTTGTCTCTAGCAGGTCAGGATCGGTTTTGGATTTTTGTTGTATTATCAACTATATGAATAGCCTCTTAGCAGGATGCAATGAATGGCGTACTAAAATTTTGTGTGCTACGTACTAGTACTGCAAGTTGTGAGGTTGACTAATGAAGAAAAGTAAAATTAATGCTCGATAAATTTTTAACGGTCACTATCACATTCATTCGAAACTGCCAAATTTCGATGTTAAGTAACATTGAAGAATTTCAAAACGTAAAACTGTTCATCTGCTGATAGAATAATTTTGACGGTTAATCCTCCTAGAAGTAATTATAGACAAGAATCACTCTTCAACCAAATTTGGGTCGAGACTTAATGTCTCCAGCAAAGTTTTCGAAAGTGCCATTTCAAACAACTTTGTCAAAGACATAAATATCCCACATATTCAGAGTATCGAAATATAGTAGTAGAAAACCTTTACAACAAGCTATTCTGAAATTACTGTATTTGATAAATCTCTTCTGCGGTAATTAAATAATAAATTCACATTGCGTTCAAGGTGCCTTTGAAGCTTACAAAAAAATAAGGGAACTGGATTTAAAACAAATAATTCCCAGATATTAAAAGGATTCAAAAACACAAAGAGTGATTCCATTTTCAGGAGCTAGCATCAATTCGGCGCTAGCTTAGTCCGCCCACCAAGTTAGTGTCGGATTCTGATGAGATGAAGTCGAAACGCAAGTTTCAGTTCCATACATCCATAATTTAGTTATAGGTTTTGTGTTCTCAACTCGCAATGATTGTTTCAAACAATTTTATCCGTAGCGCAGAAAAAATAGTTTTCACCTAAATTTTTCTTCACTAAGAAGAAATATAGCAGGCCCAGTCCATTTAAATCCCTATATGTTGAATTCATGTAGCCTTCATATTTTCAACAAAATTGTTTGAAATGACATTATCAAAAACTTTGCTGAAGGCACCATGTCTCTTAATATTTTTGAAAAATTAATTCACCATAATTACCTCTATGAGAGTTAATCACTAAAATTTCGATATCAAAGCAGGCGCTGTTTTATGTTGATAACTTCCCGAAGTTGTCAAACCTTCAAAGTCAAGGATTATTATATTAGGTGATCTTGAACGTTGAAAATTTTTTAGATCATTTATCCCACTTTAAAAGATCGCAATTTTTGACTTCATTGACATATTATACAAGAAAATAATCTATAGAGGTTTGAAAACTGTTCCATGTTGATCCTTCTTGTTTGTAGACTGGAATGACATCTGTTAGACTACTTATGTTTTTGAGTTTTCAATAATTTATCAAACTCATATTAAATTTAAGCATTTTTTCAAAAAAATTGCGATTTTCATCAAAACCCCCTCCAAACCAAATTTCTGGCTACGCCACTGCGCGTAAAGAAACCTGAGTGTACTCTCCTATATAAAATACTACGCTGCTGAACAGTGCAATAACTACAGAAGCACG
Source organism: Topomyia yanbarensis (assembly GCF_030247195.1). Taxonomy (NCBI): domain Eukaryota; kingdom Metazoa; phylum Arthropoda; class Insecta; order Diptera; family Culicidae; genus Topomyia; species Topomyia yanbarensis. The sequence goes on along the minus strand of NC_080672.1, from coordinate 213,043,552 downwards.
TTGTCAGATGCCTTACTGATAAAAAACATATAACCGAAATATGAAACATGAAAACCAATAGGCTCTTTACCCTACGCAGCTACAAAGCGCCGTAAACATGGATTAACAAGTTATAACGCTCATAACAGTTTTTGCAACCGGCCGAGACGGTTGTGCCTCCAGGTGGAAGGTTTTGTTCTGGAGAGAGTGACGGAGTGTGAGACGCTGTATGCGTTTTTGTGGGAGAGAGAGAGAGAGACCAGTTTGTTAAGTGTGAGTCGACAGTTGATACGTCGGAGGCGTGGTCTACGGCATCCTCGACAAGTGGTGTTTTGACAGCAAACCGCGGGTAGACGAATTTGCCTACCACGGTGGCAGAAATCGACAGTGATCGTGTCTGTACACACAGAAAAATATTTTGTATTGGTGTCGTCGAGCAATTCTAATCGACGAGAGGCTCTATTTGTCTACCGCAGAAGTGGTACGACGAATAAGGAAAACAAGTGGCACCGAAAAGTGCCGCATCGACAGTGGGATTTTCGCAGCAAGCCACAGGTAGCCACATTTGTCTACCGCGGTGGTGGAAACGGAGAGAGCGCGCTGGTGGTGGTGATACCGACGAGCAGCTTAACCGGAGAGAGTTTTGAAGTGTTGCAGGTAGGCCTATTTCTCTACTGAAGAAGCAACGCGACGAAGCAGGACAGCAAGTGTCACATTGTCAAACAACGGGCACCGAGTTTACAACGTAACACATGAGGTGTGTTCTACCGGTATAACAGGTATATTTTTCATTCCTTTTTGTGATAGTTTTTCTTGCTAGGTAAAATGGATGAAGAGATGGGAGAACGAGTAACAGACCCTCCCCTAAGCCTGTTGAAAATGTAAACCCGAGTAGAATTAAAATTTACCCAGAGTCGTCAACGGGACCATGGATTGTGTTTATTAGGCGTAAAGTAAAGGCGCTAAATATCATTCAAATTTCGAAAGATTTGACTTCGCGATTCTCGGATGTAAAAGAGATCGTTAAAGTTAATAAAGATAAAATACGCATTGTCGTTGGTAGTCTCAAACAAGCCAATGCAATTGCTTCTTGCGAGCTTTTTACGCGTGAGTATAGAGCGTATATTCCTTCAAAGGAAACTGAAATTGATGGGGTCATCACAGAATCGAGTTTGACTGTTGATGACATAATTAAGCATGGGGTTGGTCGTTTCAAAGACACCATACTTAAAGACGTAAAGATACTTGAATGCAAGCAATTGCATTCAGTATCACACGAAGGAGATAAAAAAGTTTATCGACTGTCTGACTCGTTTCGAGTGACTTTCGCTGGGTCTGCGCTGCCCAACTATGTCATTATCGATAAGATTCGTCTCCCTGTTCGCCTTTTTATCCCTCGTGTAATGAATTGCCTTAATTGTAAACAGCTTGGCCACACAGCCACTTACTGTTCCAATAAGGCACGGTGTGGCAAATGTGGGGGTTCTCATCAAGAGGATACATGCAATGAAAATTCAGAAAAATGTTTAATGTGCGGAGAAAACTCGCATGAGCTCCCTGCATGCCCCATTTATAAATTGCGCGAGGATAAAATTAAACGATCCTTGAAGGAGAGGTCTAAGCGCTCCTATGCAGAAATGTTGAAAAATGCTACCCCTAAACCCATCTTCTTAGAAACATCTCTATTTTCGGAACAGTCTGACTCCGACGGAGCGTGCGAAGGTACATCATTTGTTTTACCCGGAAATTCCAGAAAAAGAAAACAGTCTTCTTTTCCCAAGCTGCCAAGCAAGGGCCTTAAAATTTCTCCACCAATAGATAAACTGCGCCCAAAACCGAAAAATTCCGATTCAAAACCGAAATCAATTCCACCCGGTTTTGGGAACGTACAATCCAAACAGAACACCATTACTGGAAATAATAAAATTTCGACTTCCTCTGAGCCTCAGCCGGGGGTAGGATTATTGAAATTTTCTGAAATTGTTGATTGGATTTTTAAAGCATTCAATATTTCTGAACCACTAAAGAGTATACTTTCAGCTTTCCTCCCAACAATTAGAACATTTTTAGAGCAGCTGATTGCTCAATAGCCCATCCTTGCAGCAATTATATCCTTCAATGGTTAATTCAACTCCTAAGGTGAAAGACTCTATCACTGTTTTACAGTGGAATTGCAGAAGTATCATACCAAAAATTGATTCTTTAAAAATTTTACTGCATAATTTAAAATGCGATGCTTTTGCTCTATGTGAAACATGGCTTACCTCAAACATTAATTTCAACTTAAATGATTTCAACATTATTCGCCTAGACCGAGACACCCCATATGGAGGAGTGCTTCTAGGAATTAAAAAGTGCTATTCTTTCTATAGAATTAACATCCCCTTGTTTGCGGGCATTGAGGCTGTAGCAGTCCAAACGAATATTAAAGGCAAAGACATGTCTATCGCTTCTATATATATATATACCTCCCAAAGTTCAAATTGGACAACGTCAAATTTTCGAGGTAGTGGAATCCATGGCTGCTCCGCGTCTGATACTGGGAGACTTCAACTCGCACGGAGTATTGTGGGGTTCCCTCTACAATGATAATCGATCCTCTTTGATATACAATGTTTGTGACGAATTTAATATGACAGTTTTAAATACTGGCGAAACAACACGCATCCCCAGACCTCCTGCACGTCCAAGTGCATTAGATCTATCTCTGTGCTCGACATCACTTCGGTTAGATTGCACGTGGAAGGTTGTACCTGATCCTCACGGTAGCGATCATTTGCCAATCGTTGTTTCAATTAACAGTGAATTAGGCCTTACGAATTCAATCAATGTTCCTTATGACTTAACACGAAATATTGATTGGAAAACATACGAAACATTAATTTCCACTTCTCCTGCTTCGACAGAAGAGCTACCCCCTACCGAAGAATATGAATTCCTAGCGGATTTAATTATTGAAGCAGCAGAACAAGCCCAAACGAAATGCAATCCTGGAATGACAATAAATAGACGGCCCCCTAATCCTTGGTGGGACAAAGAGTGCTCTGATGCATATGAAGCTAAACAAGTTGCCTACAAAGAAATTATGAAACAGAAAGGGGGTATACGTGAGAACTTTGAAAATTATTTCATTTTGCAAAACAAATTTGACAGTCTCCGTCGTGCCAAAAAGTCTAGTTATTGGAGACGCTTCGTTGATGGCTTGTCAAGAGAAACATCAATGAGTACTCTTTGGAACACAGCTAGAAGAATGAGGAATCGTAACGTGACTAATGAAAGCGAAGATTTTTCGAATCGTTGGATATTTAATTTTGCCAAGAAAATTTGTCCAGATTCTGCTCCTGCGCAGAAAATCATTCGCGATGCTCCCACAAGTAACGATTTCATAGATTCGCCTTTGACAATGATGGAATTTTCAATTGCACTCCTCTCATGCAACAATAATGCTCCGGGACTAGACAGAATTAAATTCAACTTGGTGGAGAATCTGCCTGACCTAGCAAAAAGACGCTTGTTGAATTTATTCAACAAGTTTCTTGAGCAGAATATTGTCCCGCGTGACTGGAGACAAGTGAGAGTTATCGCCATTCCAAAACCGGGAAAACCAACCTCCGATCATAACTCGTATCGACCGATTGCAATGCTATCCTGCATCAGGAAATTGTTGGAAAAAATTATCCTACGACGTCTCGACAATTGGGTTGAGGCGAACGGCTTGCTCTCAGATACCCAGTTTGGTTTTCGGAGAGGAAAGGGAATGAATGATTGCCTGGCGCTACTTTCGTCAGAAATCCAACTCGCTTACGCAAAAAAAGAACAAATGGCGTCTGTGTTCTTAGACATAAAAGGAGCATTCGACTCAGTCTCCATTGATGTTCTCTCGGAGAAGCTACATCAATGTGGTCTTTCACCGATATTAAATAATTATCTATACAATTTATTGTCAGAAAAGCACATGCATTTTTCATATGGCGATTTGGCGACACTCAGAATAAGTTACATGGGCCTCCCACAAGGCTCTTGTCTAAGCCCCCTTCTCTATAATCTTTACGTGAATGACATTGATAATTGTATTGTCAGCCCATGCACTCTAAGACAACTTGCAGATGATGGGGTGGTTTCTGCCACAGGACCAAAAGCTATAAATTTACAACAACCATTGCAAGATAGCTTGGATAATTTATCAATTTGGGCTTTAAAACTGGGCATCGATTTCTCTACGGAGAAAACAGAGTTGGTCGTTTTCTCAAGGAAGCGTGATCCGGCTCAGCTTCAGCTCCAGTTGGTTGGTAGAACGATAGCCCAAGTCCTGACTTTTAAATACCTTGGAATTTGGTTCGATTCTAAAGGCACATGGGGAGGCCACATTAGATATCTAATAACGAAATGCCAACAAAGGATAAATTTTCTGCGAACAATAACTGGATCATGGTGGGGTTCTCATCCAAGTGACATGATAAGATTGTATCAAACAACAATACTTTCAGTAATGGAATATGGGTGCTTCTGTTTCCGTTCAGCTGCGAACACTCACATTATTAAACTGGAACGGATACAGTATCGTTGTTTACGAATTGCCCTAGGTTGCATGCAGTCGACCCATACGATGAGTCTTGAAGTACTAGCGGGAGTTCTTCCTTTAAAAGACCGATTCTGGGATCTCTCCTCTCGTTTACTTATTCGATGTGAGGTTATGAACCCACTGGTAATTGAAAATTTTGAAAGACTTGTCGAGCTTCAACCCCAAACCAGATTCATGACAGTGTATTTCAATCACATGTCACAAGAAATAACGCCTGCTAGGTATGTTCCCACATACGTCAATATACTAGATATTCCTGAATCCACTTTATTCTTCGACACGTCCATGCAAGCAGAGATTCGTGGAATTCCGGATCATCTACGCTCGCGGGAGATCCCTAAAATATTCACAAGTAAATATCAACACATAGACTGCCTTAAAATGTTTTACACTGATGGGTCACGAATCAGTGAGGCCACTGGTTTCGGTATTTTCAACAATAATTTTTCAATTTCTCTCAAACTTGCAGAACCCTCCTCTGTTTATATAGCGAAACTAGCAGCAGTTCACTATAGTTTGCAAATAATTAATACTTTACCCCCGAACCATTACTTTATCCTCACTGATAGTCTCAGCACAATTGCAGCTCTACGCTCAAAGAGGATTGATAATCAAGATCCATTCTTTTTGGGGAAGATACGAGAATCTCTGAGTAACCTAACAAGAAAATGTTATAAATTTACCCTAATGTGGCTCCCCGCCCATTGCTCTATTGCGGGAAATGAGAAAGCTGATAATTTAGCCAAGATTGGTGCACTAGATGGTGAAATATATGAAAGACCCATCGCTTACAACGAATTTTATAGCGCTTCTCGACAGAGGACACTTGCTAGTTGGCAAACATCTTGGGACAATGGAGATATGGGACGATGGCTACACTCAATTATCCCTAAAGTATCAACGAAGGCATGGTTCAAAGGATTGGATGTAAGTCGGGACTTCATCCGTGTGATGTCAAGACTCATGTCCAATCATTATACTTTAGATGCGCATCTCCGTCGTATTGGGCTCGCTGAGGGTAATCATTGTGCTTGTGGAGAGGGTTACCATGACATTGAGCATGTTGTTTGGTCCTGCACTGAATATCATGAAGCCAGATCACAATTAGTAGATTCTTTACAAGTCCGAGGAAGACCAATCCATGTTCCTGTTAGAGACATCCTGGCGTATCGCGATCTTCTATACATGGAACTTATCTATCATTTTCTAAAAACAGCGTCTGTCAAAATTTAATTAAATTCATCTCCTCATACTCTCATCCAAGGCTTCAGTTTTTAAATTTAGACAATAACAGAAAAAAAGTAAATAAATACAAAAAATACTAGATCATTATGAAATATAATAATGTAAGGAAAAAAGCAAACAATAAAGTGATTTCAGTGTTAGTTTTAGACAAATTACTAGTATAGTTAAAATTAGTCTTAAGAATTTTTGTAACGTGCTATGTAAAAAAAGAAACTGGCGTAAAAAGCTTTTGCAAATGCCGTGTCAAATAAACGTATGGAAAAAAAAGTTATAACGCACACGCATGCATAAAAATAAATATATTTTTTTCAAACGCAACACTGTTAAGCAGCACACACCGTATTGAATTAAATCCAAACCACCCCGCCCACCCACTTTGAAAATCATTCTGTGACACCGTGCTGGTACCCGAAAAATCCGCACACGGCCACCGCTGCCGAAAATGCATAGCGTCTACCGCTTATTGTAGTGCCCAGACGCTGCAGCCATGATCTTACCCGTTCGACATAAGAACAAAAACTGATTCAAACGGGTACGCGTCACCTCTATTTATAAACTAACAGTATATGATTTAGTCACTTAGGTGCGAGTGTGTGCAAATGCCAACGTTACCGAAAATCGATAGCGCTTATTGCATCAGCCGGAGACAACGTTGCTCGTATGGGATAAGAGCAACAACTGATTTAAACGGACATGCGTTGCTTCTATTTATGACTTTTCGTGTTTCATTGAGCAACTAAGATGCCCTCTCTTGACGGCTGTGTCTGAGAATTCTGCCTCATGCCTAATTTTCCCGTTTTTCGTGAACTTTTTAATTTTACCAATTTCCAAAAGTCTACTTTTATTGGGGGGATATTAAATTATTACCAATATTTAAGTTAGGTTTTTCTGAATCGGTTGGTGTATGAATGATTAAAATCCATCTAGTAATATCGGAGTTATAAGCGTGCAAACCTTACATAGTTTCGTTACATGGGAGATAGTTTAGATTTTAGAATGACACCTAGCCCCAGATAGTGGAGTAAGACATTTTTAATGTCAAAAGTGCTACTCCTTCAATCGAATCAACCTCCCTTCGACGCCAGGCATTGAAGTTGTCGCTTGTCAAACAACAATCAAAGGCAAAGATCTTTGCATTGCTTCTATTTACATTCCTCCTAGGGCCATGATGGGATATCGAAGATTCTCCAACGTGATTGAACACCTTCCCTCGCCCCGCCTGCTTCTTGGAGACTTTAACTCTCACGGTACGGGGTGGGGCTGTCTATACGACGATAATCGATCTTCGACAATTCAAGACCTTTGTGACAACTTCAATATGACAATTCTGAACACAGGGGAAATGACACGGATTCCTAGACCACCTGCGCAAGCAAGTGCACTGGACATATCTTTATGCTCGACATCACTACGGTTAGATTGCAAGTGGAAGGTAATATCTGATCCCCACGGTAGTGACCACTTACCAATTGTAATTGCAATCACCACTGGTTCAAGACCATCGGCACCAATCAATGTTCCCTATGACCTCACACGAAACATTGATTGGAAGAGCTACGCTGCCGAGATATCCAAAACTATCGATTCAACACAGGTACTTCCCCTGGAGGAAGAATATAAGTTTTTGTCCAACTCGATTCTCGATAGCGCGATTCAAACTCAGACGAAACGAGTACCTGACGTGAACACCCAAAAACGTTCTCCCAACCCGTGGTGGGACAAAGAGTGCTCAGACGTGTACGCGGAGAAAGCTGCCGCGTATAAAACCTTCCGGAACGACGGGTTAGTTGCTAGTTATCGAGTGTACGCGATATTAGAAAAGCGAATGAAAAATTTAATGAAAGCTAAGAAACGCAGTTACTGGCGCCGGTTTGTCGACGGGTTAACAAGAGAAACATCGATGAGCACTCTTTGGGGCACGGTCCGACGTATGCGAAACCGAAACAGTACTAACGAGAGCGTGGAATATTCAAACCGTTGGATATTCGATTTCGCCAAGAAGGTTTGTCCGGATTCCGCCGCAGCACAGAAAATCTACAGCGCCGCGTCGCCTTACAACACCGCGAACGAAACACCGTTTACGATGGTGGAGTTCTCACTTGCTCTCTTATCATGTAACAATAAAGCCCCGGGGCCAGATAGAATCAAATTCAACTTGTTGAAGAATCTGCCAGACTCTGCCAAAAGACGCTTGTTGAATTTATTTAATAGGTTTCTTGAGGGTAACATTGTCCCACATGACTGGAGACAGGTGAGGGTCATCGCCATCCAAAAACCAGGAAAACCAGCCTCCGACCACAATTCGTATCGTCCGATTGCAATGCTGTCCTGTATCCGGAAGTTATTCGAAAAAATGATCTTGTTTCGCCTCGATAATTGGGTCGAAACAAATGGCTTACTGTCAGATACACAATTTGGCTTCCGCAAAGGCAAAGGAACGAACAATTGCCTTGCGTTGCTCTCAACAGAAATTCAAATGGCATATGCTAACAAAGAGCAGATGGCATCAGTATTCTTGGATATTAAGGGGGCTTTCGATTCAGTTTCGATCAACATTCTTTATGAGAAGTTGCACCTGCATGGTCTTTCGCCAATTTTAAACATGGTGTCTACTCAATCTGAAGAAAAAAATTCCCTGAGTATTCCAGGTTTTTCCAGGGTTTTCTAAAAAAAATTCCAGGTTCAAAAAGAAAGAAAATTTCATCCAAAACATTATTTTTTCCTGTTTACTAACAATGAGTGCGTCACATTGTTCTTTTTATGTGTTGTAACGACATTCAATAGGCAAGGGATTGCAAGGTATGAAGCGTTAATAATTAATGTCGTTTTTGCTTGGAGCGAAAATGAGTCAGGTTCTAGCTCAAACTGCTATATGAATAGACAGTGGTTGGGATTGCAACCTGATTGAGTATCGAGGTCACACAAAAACAGCATAAGATACATGAAACAGGTCGTTCACCAACGTAGAAAGCATCTTCGATGCCTAGACGTCTCCAAAACGATTTGAGAATCAACCCTATGTTGCATTTTGCAAAACAACAACTATTCAGTTTATTGAAATCGTGATTGAGTCTGAAAAGAGTTCTCATCGACAAGGTACGGCGTTTGCTAGACGTTCGTAATGCTAATCTTTTCGCCGTTTTTAATCGACGCAGCTCTGCTTTCTACAGGGAAAGTAGTTAGTTCGTAGTTTACCTTAGGGATATGACGATCAATGAGGTAGCTCAGCTATGGCAGAAGTTTTCAGTAGCGGAATTCTCATCTTTGCTTATCACAGAATCCCAGTTATTGCTTTGGAAAATCTTCAAAATTCTGCTGTAGTCGACCAGCTTGTGGTCTTGGTCTTCGAATGAAAGATGCAAGGTCGGATGGTGACGAACATACTTTACTTTAAACTAAGCATAGATCCAAAATCCGACCATTTTCGTTCAGCATGCTGCTAATCTGTAGGAGGGTGGCCGTAGCTATCCAACAGAGTCATGCTGCCTAGATGAAACATAGGTTCTTCGGGTTCAGAATGTAGAACAGCAGATCGCCACTTTATTGAATAGAAGTTGAAGTAGTCGAGAATCACAATTACGACAGTTGTGCCATCGCTGCAATAGACATCAATGATTCAGAATGAGCATCAATTAGTGCAGTGTCACGAATTTTATCATCGTGGAAAACAAACCACATACCGCTCCGCAATACTCTACTGCGAAAGATCGGCGAGCTCGGACTACCTTCCATACTTTCAAGAGAAAGTACGAGTGGAACTGCAATTTATGCATCACTCACCCGATACCGATGATGTATACAACATCGATTTTACAACATTTTGAGCTTTTGTGAAATCGCCAAAGGGCGAAGTGTCTTAGCAGAGACTGACGTGATCGGCTAGCCTCTTCTCCAACGACTCCCGCTATCTGTAAAGATAACACTCTTTGAGATTTTCAACGCTGTTCGGCTGGTGGATTGCTATAGTTATTTCAATTCCATAACCCAATTACAACGACTTTGGACTTACTGCTTTCCGACCGATTTCGCTCACTAGCTGTATGGCAAGTCTGCTCAAGCGCATCGTAAATAGACGACTCGATGAACGGCAAAACGCTTTTCGTTCTGGACGCGGCAATAATACGTACTTTACAGAACTGCTTCGTTACACATCTCCAAGGCATACGACACAGCCTGGTAGCATGGAATACCACCATCGAAGATATTCTATTGTAATCCTAATGCAAATCAAGATCCTGTGTGTAACGTTACCAACGATCGTGTAGCTGTTCCAAAAATAAACCGATTGTGTAAGGTTAGACCAGACATTGAGCAGAGGCGCATTGCAAGATGGTGAAGAAATCCTACGAGTCCAGAAAACGATTTCTAAAAATGATAGGTGCCAAACTACAGCGTTGTAAACGTACGACAATGCTTCAAGTTGGGTCGGCTGTGATCATTTGGAATTTAACATACGGCATTAACAGCGACGTCGGCTATGTATGTGGGAAGACTGCGAAGACAACTAACGCATTGGTAAGGATCATGCCGAACATCGGAACTGCAAGATGCAGAACGATACGTCTCCTGGTGGGTGTCTCATCTTACATACTGAGGTATGGCGTAACAGCCTGAGCTGCGGCGCTGAACTCAAAGCGCAGCTGGATGAAGTTAACTAACACGTTTCGCCTAATTGCTATTCGTGTCGTGGGTGCGTACAGAGATCTCGCTGAGTACATGGAATTCAATCAGCCGAGTAATACACGAAATGCCAGGAGAGTCAGAGCGAACTCTTTGGCTAATGGGGCAGCAAGAGTGAGACAACGCGGAGAAAGGAACCCTCCGTCGGAGTAGACTACACCGGACCTACCTCGACACACTTTCGCATCGAACAGCAAGCAGCGAGTCGTTGGGGCGCCAATCCACCGGATGCTATGCTTCAACCGGAATCGCTGAACAGACCTCGGCACCTACTGGTTGGTCCGTTGAGTAGGCTAGTTTCAGCGCCGGGGACTAGATCGAGCAGATCGGTACGAAGCGGGGAGCTAAATGGGTCACGAAAACAAGCATCGGTATCGGAATAAATCCACCGCCGATGAATTTACAGTTGGGTAAATTCTAATTGTCTGGAAGCTAATTGGCCTACGAAACAGACATCGATACCGACAGAAACGCCGCCGCCGGGGAGCTCTCAGTCGGAGTAGGGTAGTTTCACCGCCGGATGATGTCCGAGTAGGTCTCGATAAAGCTGGGAGCTAAATGGCTCCAGAATGCGGGTATCGATGTCGGAAGAAATTCTTGTGTCAGGGAATTCTCAATCGGAGTAGGGTGAGTTCATTGCCTGGGACTATCCGTGTAAATAGTGATAAGGCTGGAAGATGAATGACTCGCGGAAATAGGAGCTACATGGTTCAGGAAATCAGCAGCTATACCAATCACTGAGAGAATTAAAGAATTAAATGGCAATGTAATAGATGAAGACGAACAGCAAGAGAAGAGTTCAGAGCTGAATGGCTCAAAGGTTATTTCATATATCAAGTGTGGCTCCGAGATAGCTGCGGAAAACTCGTGAGCAAAAGAAAGAGGTGCAAAGAAACCACAACGAGATTCCGTTTGGATTCCAGGACGGCATAACCGGTAACAAAGGGGCAGATCGATTTGCGAAGGAAGCCAGAACACTGATGGTCATTGATATGCCGAACCCAGCAAAAGATGTTTAAAGAGAAGTTGTATATGCGTAACGATGACAGTAGGATAAGCAGTGGTTTTGTTCCCGGGAGAAATAAAACACAGAATTGGACGGAGCGAAGCAACGCTGTCGACCAATATGCACTGACACGGGTAAAGATTAGCGACACAAATGAAAAACACCTTTCTGTTGAAAAAAGAACCACCACTGAACTGTGAATGCGGTGGAGTATCATGTACGGCACTTGGTCCAATATTGCAGGAAATACGTCAACGAAAGACAACAAACGTGGTATCAGAACAACTAGTCAGAGAGGTAAACTGAGCAACGAATCAGGAAGCAAAACGAAGATAGAACTTTTTGCGAGAAACTGGAATCGCAACAGAAATTTGAATGCAATGTTAATTTAATACAACCAGGTTTTTTTACGCGGGGAATACAGGCCGCGTAAATGAAAAACGGCATAAATTTCAAAATCCGCGTAAATGAAAACCGCGTAAATTTAGGAATCCACGATGATGGAAACCTCGTTAATGGATGGTACCATGGACAGCATTCCAGAGCTATCAGACGAATAAGTGATTTTTTATATAGCCCAACACCAAAGCAAAATTTGTAAATATCAATTTTCATTAGTGTAGGAGGTCTATATTTTTTTGAAATCAGTAGATACTCTAACTGATGTCAAAAGATTCAGAATAAACTGGAAAACTAACAAGTATTTCAACAAAAAGTGTAAACGGAAATTGCATTTGCATTTGATTATTGCAATCTTCTTCCACTTGTTTATTATTTGATACGGTCGGTTGGATTGTTATGACGTTCATCTCTCCCACTGACAGTATTAAATGTAAGAAAAAACTAATATTACTATTCAATTGAATGATTGTTTTATTGGCTAGTAAACCCAAATATTTGTTATTCGTAGCAGTCGATACAAGTAAAGTGAAATAATAGCGGATTAAAGAAATGTTTAAATTTATAAATCTACATTTTCTCGCTTTTCGAAATAAATATTTTATTCTATCGAAATTCAGAAAAAGTTCGATGGTATTGAAGGAACAAAAGTATTTTGCGTATGGCGTTGCTCGTGACAATTGATACAATTTTGATATCATCATAGTCAACTTTCAAAATTCCCTGAGGATTCCAGGCTTTTCCAGGTAAAATTAATTTCCCTGATAATTCCCGGTTTTCCATGTTTTTCCCGGTTTTTCCAGTGAGTAGACACCATGTTAAATAACTTTTTGCTAAACCTGTTGTCTGAAAAACAAATGCAATTCTCGCATGGCGATTTATCGACATCACGATTTAGCTACATGGGCCTTCCCCCTTCATGTCTAAGCCCTCTCCTCTACAATTTTTACGTGAATGACATTGACGAATGTCTTGTCAATTCCTGCACGCTAAGGCAGCTTGCAGATGACGGTGTGGTCTCTATTACAGGTCCTAAAGCCGTCGACTTGCAAGGACCACTGCAAGATACCTTGGACAATTTGTCTGCTTGGGCTCTCCAGCTGGGTATCGAGTTCTCCACGGAGAAAACTGAGCTAGTCGTATTTTCTAGAAAGCGTGAACCAGCACAACTACAGCTTCAATTAATGGATCAAACTATTTTTTTTTTTAATTCGTTTATTTGATAAGGCAGTATTGCGTTAGCTTAAAGGTGCCAATTTTGTTTTGTTTTACATTTTAAATTACTTAAAGCTAGGGGCTTACAGATTGATTTTTGAAATTAAGCTAAGGCTAATTTATAGCTATACATATACATAAGGGGGTAGTATAATTTTCGTAAGATTAGAGGGGTCATTTAGTTTTTATGGCAATATGGTTTGACATTTTTAGCAATGAGATTATTGGAGCAAATAATGTTTAACTAAGGGGGAAAATTTTTACGACTATCTTAAAAGTAGAAATAATTAGAGGGCGTGATTAAATTTTGTAAAGATTCGGAGACATTAATTAGAGTTATTTTATGTGGTAGTAGAGTTGGGCATTTTCAACGAGATCATATAATATAATAGTTAAAACTAGAAAAGGCAAGAAGAGCTAAATGCTTCATGAAGATATTTGGGGGGGGGGGAGGGGTGTTACTTCTGTGTATAAGAGTCAGGGGAAGTAGGGTGGACAAACATGGCAGGGGGAGAACATTATTTCAGTTTCAGACTTCGGGAGATCAACGGATGGATTACAGAATCAGGGTGGTCTTCATCAGGAAGAATCATGTACTGGGCCGCCGGGTGGTCGTTCTCGAGATGGCAGGGGTTTCTCCAGACGATTTCGTAGTGCGGCTCAGATGTTGATCGGCTACATTTCGAGTTGTGCGTGTGATGTTCGTGCTTTAGGTCCCGTGTTTGTTGGCTCATTCGACAGGGATGTTTTGTGTCGCCTTGGAGTCGCATCAAACCATCGTGGGTGTATGGTACAGGTGGAAGAGAGCGCTTATGAGAATGATAAGGAAAAAGGGGCAGTTAAAGTTGGATATTGATGGTTTTTATGAAGGTGTATATAAGGGACATATAGAGGACATCGCGGCTTGCCAACACATCTCGAACCGGGACGTTGGATGGTCTTCCTCGGGCCCGGAGGGTGTCCATAAGCCGAGACCTGGCGGAACTGTACTCGGTGCACGCCCAGACTATGTGCTCTATATCGTGATAACCGTCGCCACAAGCGCAACTACCACTCTCCACGAGCCCAATACGTCGGAGATGTGCATCCAGCGTGTAATGGTTCGCCATGAGTCGGGACATCACACGAATGAAGTCACGACCCACATCCATCCCCTTGAACCAAGGTTTCGTCGATACCTTAGGGACTATCGAATGTAGCCACCTTCCTAGCTCCCCATTGCTCCACGAGGTTTGCCAACTTTCGAGGGTTCTCTGATGAGTAATACTGAAAAATTCGTGGAAGCAAATTGGTCTTTCAAAAACGTCACCTTCAATGGCACCCACCTTAGCTAAGGAGTCCGCCTTCTCATTGCCCGGAATGGAGCAATGAGAAGGGACCCACACCAAGGTAATCTGGAAAGATTTGTCAGATAAAGCACTCAGTAGCTCCCGTATTTTCCCCATGTTTCATCGAGCGAATAGCGTCAATAGAACTCAGACTATCCGAGACGATGAAGTAATGGTCTGCGGGTAATGTGTCAATGACTCCAAGGGTATACTGAATAGTAGCTAGTTCTGCGGCGTAAACTGAAGCAGGGTCACTGAGATTGTAGGAGGCGGTGAACTTTTGATTGAAAATACCGAAGCCAGTGGACCCTTCGAGGTTTGATCCGTCAGTATAAAACATCTTAGAACAGTCGACTTCTCGGAATTTATTATAAAAAATATTTGGAACCACTTGTGGGCGTATATGGTCCGGAATTCCAATAATCTCATCTTTCATGGATGTGTCGAAGAAAACAGTAGATTCAGAAATATTTATGAAATGCACACGGTTGGGATTGTAAGAAGAAGGATTAATGTTTTGCGCCATGTAGTCAAAGTACAGTGACATAAAACGGGTCTGAGAATTGAGCTCAACAAGCCTTTCGAAATTATCAATCACCAACGGGTTCAAGATATCGCATCGAATGAGCAATCGATATAAGAGTTCCCAAAATCGATTTTTCAGCGGAAGAACGCCCGACAGGACTTCGAGACTCATCGTATGGGTCGACTGCATGCACCCTAAGGCGATACGCAAACAACGATACTGAATTCTTTCGAGTTTGATGAAATGTATGTTCGCGGCGGATCGAAAGCAGAAGCATCCGTATTCCAGTACCGACAGTATCGTTGTTTGATACAACCTAATTAGGTCTCCTGGGTGGGCACCCCACCACGTTCCGGTTATTGTACGAAGAAAGTTGATCCTTTGCTGGCATTTCTGTTTCAGATACCGAATATGGCATCCCCAAGTACCTTTCGAGTCGAACCAGACCCCTAGATATTTTACTGTGAAGACCTGAGCTATAGTTTGACCCATTAATAGAAGCTGTAGTTGTGCTGGTTCACGCTTCCTAGAAAATACGACTAGCTCAGTTTTCTCCGTGGAGAATTCGATACCCAGCTTAATAGCCCATGCAGACAAATTGTCCAAGGTATTCTGTAATGGTCCTTGTAGATCGACAGCTTTGGGTCCCGTAACAGACACCACGCCATCGTCTGCAAGTTGTCTTAACGTGCAGGAATTGTCAAGACATTCATCAATGTCGTTGACGTAGAAATTGTATAACAGGGGGCTTAGACATGAGCCCTGAGGAAGGCCCATGTAGCTAAATCGTGATGTCGATAAGTCACCATGCGAAAAATGCATGTGCTTTTCCGACAACAAGTTTAGCAAAAAGTTGTTTAAAGTCGCTGAAAGACCATGCTGGTGCAGCTTCTCTGAAAGAATGTTGATAGAAACTGAATCAAAAGCCCCCTTTATATCTAGGAACACTGATGCCATCTGCTCTTTACTAGCATAGGCCATTTGAATTTCGGTTGAGAGCAACGCAAGACAATCATTCGTCCCTTTGCCTTTGCGAAAGCCAAATTGTGTATCTGACAGTAAGCCATTTGCTTCGACCCAATTGTCGAGGCGGGATAGGATCATTTTCTCGAACAACTTCCGGATACAAGATAGCATTGCGATCGGTCGATACGAATTGTGGTCGGAGGCTGGTTTTCCTGGTTTTTGGATGGCGATGACCTTCACTTGCCTCCAATCGTATGGGACAATGTTAGCCTCAAGAAACTTATTAAATAAGTTCAACAAGCGTCTCTTGGCAGAGTCTGGCAGATTCTTCAACAAGTTGAATTTGATTGTGTCTGGCCCTGGAGCTTTATTGTTACACGACAAGAGAGCAAGTGAGAACTCCACCATCGAAAAAGGTGTTTCGTTCGCGTTATCGTGACGGGACGCGGCGCGGTAGATCTTCTGTACCGGGGCGGAATCCGGACAAACCTTCTTTGCGAAATCGAATATCCAACGGTTTGAATATTCCACGCTCTCATTAGTACTGTTTCGATTTCGCATACGTCGGGCTGTTCCCCAAAGAGTGCTCATCGCTGTTTCTCTCGTTAATCCGTCTACGAACCGTCGCCAATAACCGCGTTTTTTGGCTTTCATCAAACTCTTCATTCGCTTGTCTAACGTCGCGTACTGTCGAAAACTAGCGGGTAACCCGTCGTTCCGGAAGGTCTTAAACGCGGCGGCCTTCTCTGCGTACACGTCTGAGCACTCTTTATCCCACCAGGGATTGGGAGAACGTTTTTGTATGTTCGCGCCGGGTACTGGCTTAGTCTGAGCTTGATTCGCGCTGTCGAGAATCAAGCCAGCCAAAAAGCTGTACTCTTCCTCCGGAGGAAGTTCTTGAGTAGATTCGATGTTGTCGGATATCGCGGCAGCATAGCTCTTCCAATCGATATTTCGTGTGAGGTCATACGAAATATTGATTGTTTCCAATGGCCTTGAGCCGTTATTGATTGAGACTACGATCGGCAGGTGGTCGCTACCGTGGGGATCAGGGATTACCTTCCACGCGCATTCTAACTTTAGCGAGGTCGAGCAAAGGGATAAATCTAATGCGCTTGGGCGCGCTGGTAGGGAAGGAATCCGTGTCATTTCACCCGTGTTTAGAATTGTCATGTTGAAGTTGTCGCAAATATTGTGAATTAAAGAGGAACGGTTATCATCATAAAGGCAACCCCATTCCGTACCGTGAGAGTTAAAGTCGCCTAAAACTAGTCGCGGTGCAGGCAGGGATTCTATGATGTCATGTAGCCGGCGATGCCCAATCGCGGTGTTGGGGGGAATATATATGGAAGCTATGCAAAGATCTTTGCCTTTGGTTGTTACTTGACAAGCGACAACTTCAATACCTGTTATCGAGGGAAGGTTAATTCTGTAGAAGGAATAGCGCTTTTTGATCCCCAAAAGCACTCCTCCATAGGGGGTGTCTCGATCCAGGCGAATAATATTAAAGTCGTGGAAGTTGAGATCTATGTCGGAAGTTAACCAAGTTTCACATAATGCAAATGCATCGCAACTCAAATTATTTATTAAAATTTTGAAGGAATCGATTTTCGGGATGATACTTCTGCAATTCCACTGTAGAACAGTGATCAAATCCGTGACCTCGTTCGATGAGTTAGCCATCGAAGGATACAATCGCTGAAAGGAGGGGCCATTTAGCAGTCAACTGTTTCAAAAATGTTCTTACTGTAGGGAGAAAAGCTAACATAAGACTTTTAATAGGATCAGTTATATTGAAAGTTTTTATTATCCAGTCCACAATGTCCGAGAGTTTGATAATTCCAGTGCCGCGATTATTCTCGAACTGAAACAGAGGAACACTTGGGATTTTTGATGTTCCGGGAAGTGCTGGGAACTCCTTCTCTGAGTTTAATCCTCCGAGACCAGGAGCTAATTGCTTCGGTTTGGTTGCAACACTTCCAATAGATGTGACTTTCTGAGTCCCGTCAAGGGATACCTTCTGGCCTTTACAACGAACTTTAGGAGAGGAAATGTTCCTCCTCTTCCTATAACTTCTAGGCGCCCTAGTAGATGTTCCCTCTTGTGGGTCATCAGCCTCGCCCTCGTTAGGAGGCAAGTGAGCATAGATGTTTGTTGAGGTTGGTGGTGTAGCTTTCTTTAGCATTTCTGCAAAAGAACGTTCGGATCGTCCAGCAAGGGAACGTTTTAGTTTATCCCCGCGTAGTTTGTACGCGGGACATGCCGAGATATCATGCAGATTCTCTGCACAGTAAGGACACTTCTCAGCATTCTTACTGCACGAATCATCTAGATGATTCTCCCCGCATTTTCCACAGCGGGCCTTATTGCTACAATGGGTGGCTGTGTGACCCAATTGTTTACACTTTGTGCAATTCATGACCCGCGGCACAAACAGACGCACAGGCAGACGAACCTTGTGCAAGAGGACGTAATTTGGCAAAGCGGTACCAGCGAAGGTCAACCGATAAGAGTTTGATTGGGGGTACGTTTTTGAACCATCCCCCGCAACTACTACTGAGTGCAAACGCTTGCACTCGAGTATTTTCACTGGCTGAAGTAAGCGGTCTCTGAAACGGCCAACCCCGTACTGCAGCAGATCCTCGCATGTCAAACTGTCATCGGTGACAACGCCTTCAGACTGTACTTTCACAGCTGGAATATACACGTGATAGTCCTTCGTAAAGTGCTCGCAGCAAGCAATATCGTTTGCCTGCTTTGAGTTAGTCAGCACGACCCTCAGCCTGTCTGAGCGGACCTTTTTTATTTCGATCACAGCCGAGAACCGTTCCGTTAGGTCTTTTGAAATCTGTAATAGATTCAGCGATTTTGTTTTGGGCCGAAAGAAGACCACAAAGGGACCGGTCGAGAGCTCTGGATATTGTTTGGGTCGGGGGAGAGCCTTAGGAGTCGACTCGATCTCCATTTGGCCATCCGGGGAGGAAGCCATCGACACCGTCAACGCACGGGGTCAGCACCCGCGCAGACGGGAAAAAGCCGTAAATGTATCAAAAAGGTAGATTTCACTTATCTGTATACTCGTTTCCCACGACGCACCAGTCCAGCTTAAATAGCTGGTTATTGTTCAATCCTCGCTTTACGAACAAAAGGTTGAGGAATGTGGCCTAACGGTTAACACACGCACAAAAGAAAATAAAAGTCCAAACCTCGAAGAGGCAGAGAATGGCAAAATAACCTTGAACGCGGATTACTGCACTGTTCTTTTTCCAACAGACCGAAAACAAAACACTTCTATCTCGATCGAGCGATGCGTAGAGACTGGATCAAACTATTGCTCAGGCTTCAACATTCAAATATCTCGGGGTATGGTTCGACTCTAAAGGTACCTGGGGATGTCACATTAGGTATCTGAAACAGAAGTGCCAACAAAGGATCAACTTTTTCCGTACAATAACTGGAACATGGTGGGGTGCCCATCCAGGAAACCTAATCAGGCTGTACCAAACAACGATATTATCAGTGTTGGAGTACGGATGTTTCTGCTTTCGCTCCGCTGCGAACATACACTTCATCAAACTGGAGCGATTCCAGTATCGTTGCTTGCGTATTGCCTTGGGTTGCATACACTCGACCCATACGATGAGTCTCGAAGTGCTGGCGGGCGTTCTTCCGCTGAAAAATCGATTTTGGGACCTCTCATATCGATTGCTCATTCGATGCGATATTCTGAACCCATTGGTGATTGCAAATTGCGAAAGGCTTGTCGAGCTTAATTCTCAGACCCGATTCATGTCCTTGTACTTCGATTACATGGCACAGAACATCAATTCATCTACGTATAACGTCAACCGTGCTCATCTCTTAGATACTTCTGATCCAACTGTATTTTTCGATACATCCATGAAGGAAAAGATTTGTGGAATTCCGGATCATATTCGCCCACAAGTGGTACCAAATGTTTTCTATAACAAATACCATCAAGTCGACTGCGCCAAAATGTTCGACACTGACGGATCAATTCTCTACGAGTCCACAGGCTTCGGTATCTTCAACGAAAATCTTGCTGCCTCATTCAAACTCAATGATCCTGCTTCAATTTACGTCGCAGAATTAGCTGCCATTCAGTATACTCTCGGGATCATTGACACCCTGCCCTCAGACCATTACTTCATCGTTTCGGATAGTCTCAGCTCCATTGAGGCCATCCGTGCGGCGAAGCCTGGAAAGCACTCACCGTATTTCCTGGGGAAAATTCGGGAATATCTGAGTGCTTTATCTGAAAAATCTTACCAGATTACCTTGGTTTGGGTCCCGTCACATTGTTCTATTGCGGGCAATGAGAAGGCGGACTCTTTAGCCAAGGTGGGAGCATTAGAAGGCGACACTTACGAAAGACCAATTTGCTTCAACGAATTTTTCAGTATCTCTCGTCAGAGGACGCTCGATAGTTGGCAAACCTCATGGAGCAATGGGCATCTGGGACGGTGGCTACATTCCATTATCCCGAAGGTATCAACGAATGCTTGGTTTAAGGGGTTGGATGTGAACCGGGACTTCATTCGTACGATGTCAAGGATCATGTCCAACCATTACTCGTTTGACGCGCATCTCCGTCGTATAGGGCTTGCTGAAAGTAATCATTCTGTTTGTGAGAAAGGCTATCACGACATCGAGCATGTTGTTTGGCTGTGTGCAGAGTACTGTGTTACCAGGTCCCAACTAATAGATTCCCTTCGGGCCCGAGGTAGATCACCCTATGTGCCAGTCCGGGACGTCCTGGCAAGCCGTGACCACCCCTATATTTTTCTTATCTATATCTTTTTGAAAATCACTGATGTCCAAGTTTAATACATTTTCCCCTCTCTCATTCACAGTAGAATCTCACCAACCTATCCCTGTATCTACAATATGGCATTGCTTCACGAGTCTTCGGTGCATACCCTTCTTGATAACCGTCTACCCAGAACATCATGACATACCTCACATGCAGATGATATAGAGAACATCATGACAGCATCAGAGTGCCAATAATTATCCGAAATATCGACCCTCCCCCCGCCCCTGTGATTACAGGCTGGAAACTACAACACTACAACAAAGTGTGCATATCCGCCACAATGATCAACCAGCAAACGACGATGTCAATTACACAATATGTATACCACTTTCTACCTTTTTCCTTTACTTACATAAGAGGGGAGCAAGCCGTCCCTAAATACGGCTTTCCCTTCCCCCACTAACATGTAACATGTAATTAAAAAATGAATTATCGGCCTCGTTAAGCTAAAGCATTTGGGCCTAAATAAACGTATTTAAGATAAAAAAAAATGATATATAAAAGTTTCAGGTTATCAGAAGATCTTATCACACAACTTAGAAATGGATAGAGAAACAACAAGAAATATGTGAGTCGTGACAGTTACCACGAACACGAAGGAAAGGAGAGAGAGAGAGAGAGAGAGAGAGAGAGAGAGAGAGAAAGAGAGAGAGTGAGAGAGTAAGTGAAAGAGAGAGACAGAGAGAGAGAAAAAGGGAGGGGGCGTGGGAGAAATTGCAAATGCTGTTTTGTGCCGTGACCTTGAATTTAAAGGTATATTATGCGATATAATGATTCCTTACGTCCTTATTATAAATAATGTAAGTAGTAATTTTTAAGCCATAACCAGTATAAATAACCTAAATCTTGCAAAAGAGCTAAATTTTCACTAGAGTTTAAGGATTCAAAAATACAGTTGCTTTCGGTGATGCCGCGAGTATAATTATATGAGAAATCTTTTATCTCACTGCTAGGTCAATTACTTGATGATCTATGTATTAATATACCATCAACATTTAACTCACGATTGAATGCAACGCCTAATCTAAGGGATAAATGCATACATAAATACAACTTTAGAAAAAATTTCACTATGGGCACATTATTTTATCTTTGAAATGAACTTCCATATTAATTTTTGAGAAATAATTCATTTATTATGCACAAAAAAAATTCAATATCGAATTCCTTGAATCACGTAGATGTGTTTTCTTACCCCTATATTCAAAATCGGCTTAGTTTTGCCCACCAGTAAAGTAATACTCTGTATGAAAAGAAATACAAAATGTTTAATATCTACGCCGCTGGTGAACGGATTTTGACCATCTGTAGTTTGTTAGAAAGGTATTTTTATAATCTGTTTATTTCAATTTAGTTTGAGCACAGATAACAGACGTTTAGACTCGATTTGAATCGTGTGTAAATACCCGCTATTGAAACTCCGAATAAATAAGACGCCTGAAACACGTTTGGCAAACGTTTGTAGATGTCGCAGTGATCGATACAATGCAGTTAGAGTGCAGCTGTCAAACATGTGTAGCAAACAGTTGCGCAGATGGCAATAGTGAAACACGGATTTGAAAATTTACACAGGTTTTTGAAGAAATTTTGTTCTAGCCTAAACGTCTGTTATCTGTGGTTTGAGCGAAGTGATCGCTTTGTTCGAAAGTTATTCGCTTAAAACCTGTTTTGTTTTGACAAGATCACCCATATCTTAGAAAGTAAACAACATATCGAAAATCAACAATAATTGTGTCAAATGGCAACGTTAGGCCTTTCATTTGAAACTAGTTTCATTAAGGTCGGTTCAGCCATTGCTGAGATAATTACATGACATTTTGTACATACATACATACACACATACAGACATTGTCTCAATTTGTCGAGCTGAATCGATTGGGACATGAGACCCGGCCCTCCAGGCCTCGGAGAAAGTTTTCTGAGTTTGAGCGAATCCTATACATTTCTTTTGTAAGAAATGTAAAACCTACTTTACCCTTGTAATGTTTAAGTCAATGATTCAACGAACGTAATTTTAAGTAAACACGTATGTTCCAAACCTTTTATTGAAAATTTGAGTAGATTTTTTGATATTGTTGTGCAAATAAAAAAAATTAAAGCATTTGAATTTGAATGTAATTCTAATAGATACAGTCGAATTTTACTGTTTTGAAGGTTTTCAATCTACACTTCCACAAAATCCTAAATTTAAGACCATTTGCTAAACTTGAGGATGCGCTTAATCCTTTCTTACGATACTATAGCAACTAGCTGAGAATTCAACAAATCTAGCCAAACATGTCAAATGGTCCTAAGTGCAAATGACAGTTTCTCTTTGTTCACTTTCTCTTTCGCTAATAACTCGGCAATTTATACGTTTGTTACTTAACTCTTAGCAGAATAAGCTAGCCGAAATCAGAGTTTTTCGATATATCCTGAAATAATATTGAAAAGTTTAAAGATGACGCCGTTATAATTTAAAGAGAAAGTAAACAAAGAGAGGTTCTCATTTGTACTTAGGACCATTTAACATGTTTGTTGAGAAATGTTCATCACAATATTTGACACAATGTTATGTCACCTTTATGTTTGAGCAACATTCATTTGAAATCGAATCAAAATGTACATTCCTGTACCGTTTTACTCACAAGTGGTATAAAAAGAGTTCAAGTCACGGTGGATTAAAATCTTATTCTGCGGCACTCTGCATCATCCCATCGCTTGCTTGAAAATTCTGTGAATCAAGTTACAATTTGTGAGAAAGAAAACTAAATAAATGAATATTAAAAAAACTGGATAAAAACGGCTCAAATTTCAAAAAGCTGGAAGATTTTTCCGATTGTCCGTTTGACTGGATGTTGCAAAAAAAACTGGAAGAATCCAGTTTAAACTGGAAGGTTGGCATCGCTGGATGATGTAAAAAAACTGGAAGAATCCAGTTTTAATTGGAAGGTTGGCATCGCTGGATGACTTTGTAAAAAAAAACTGGAAGAATCTAGTTTAAACTGGAAGGTTGGCATCGCTGGATGATGTAAAAAAAACTGGAAGAATCCAGTTTAAACTGAAAGGTTGGCATCGCTGGTCATCCAGCGATGCCAACCTTCCAGTTTAAGGTTCAAGTTACCTTTTTTAAGCATGTGTTAGAATTGAACGCTTGGTAGTGTGCGTAGGAAAATTTGTGTTCAGCTTTGCCACCGGATTATCCATTTAAACCTTTTTAAAACTCTAAAAGAAGAATATCAGTCGATTTATTAGATCATCACGATTCAATTCATGCAAAATACCTGCTGGAAAAACCATCGGCTTAGCTAAATGGTGCTTTTGAAAAAGTGGCTGTGGTTTTTTCATTGCGCAGTTGTGCTGCGTACCCCAGCTCGGTGTGGTAGTGTGATAAAAAATCACAGCCACTTTTTCAAAAGCACCATCCAGCTAAGCCGATGGTTTTTCCAGCAGGTATTTTGCATGAATTGAATCGTGATCATCTAATAAATCGACTGATATTCTTCTTTTAGAGTTTTGAAAAGGTTTAAATGGATAATCTGGTGGCAAAGCTGAACACAATTTTTCTTACGCACACTACCAAGCCTTGAGGTAACTTGAGCCTTAAACTGGATTCTTCCAGTTTTTTTACATCATCCAGCGATGCCAACCTTCCAGTTTAAACTGGATTCTTCCAGTTTTTTTACAACAGTTTTTTTCTTATCAAGCGATGTGATTTGTATGACGCTTATGAGTTAGGTGATGAGGTCTGCATTATAGAAAGTCTTACACAAGTTTGCGAAAATTATAATTGGCAATTGTCTGATTTGATTGCTGGTCGAATTATGACAATCCATCAACAATACAGTGGAGTAAAGCATTCCAAATATTAACAAACCGGCTCTAAACATGTTCAGTGTCTAAATACAACGAATATTTTGTCATTTAATAATATTTTAAGATACCAAATATAAATTAAAAACGACACAACTTCTTGCATCATTTTTATCATTTATTTATTATATTTTTAGCTGACAGGGCCCATGATTTACATGATTTAATTCCCAACTATTTAATTTCTACTATTTTCCTCAAAAAGTTCGATAAAGTGCTTTGTAACTTTAGTTTTGTTGTATTTTGGGACTTAACAGTAATAGACATGAAATCGCCTGGATATATGCAATATATACAAGATTTCGAACTATATTATCGTACTTTAAAAATGAAATTAATTACAGCTCGAATATTTCAAGAAAGTTATTCGAAACAGTAATCAATGCTACATTTTACGGTATTTATTTTAGTATTCCGTATAATCAAATTTTAGTAAAGCTTCTTGAACGTTTAGCACCACCTTTTTTCTAAATCAGAATATTTATTCTATTACTTTTCAATAGAAGGGTATTAGTGAATAAATTGCAATCATTCTGCAACCCTGTGCTCGACGAACTTGCTAAAGTACTACTCCAAAATTTAATTTTTCGTAGTTATTAAGTAATCTTTTCGGGCTATCCATGTCACTATTTTATTTTCTTCTATGGTGGGAAGCGTTGACCTTTTATTGTTCCTTCAGGCCAGTTTTTCCATATATTCCGCGATACTTCACAGTAGAGCGTGATACATCAAATTGCACGCTTTTTTTGACAGAACATGGTTCTAGTCGCTCGAATGAACTTTTGCATGGCAGCTTCCATGTATTTGTACCTACTGTTATTAGTTTTGGCTATTGGTGTAGGAACCACAAATTTCGATGATCGAATACTGAGAAGCTGCAAAATTTTCAATATGATGGTTTCAATCAAACTTATACTGAATCCTCAGAATGTTGATAACTCTTTTTAATTCTATTAGTTGCTATTACAAGTTTCTAGTTATATTAATGTGTCAGGGGATCATAATGCGCAGATATCTAGTTTCATTCCCTTAATGGACCTCCAGAATTTCAATATAAATTTAAAATTATCTTAGTTTGTTAGATCTACATCGCAAAAGATTGTGTTAGTGTTAGGTATTAACACAGATAACAGACGGTTAGACTCGATTTGAATCGTGTGTAAATACCCGCTACTGAAACTCCGAATGAATAAGACGCCTGAAACACGTTTGGCAAACGTTTGTAGATGTCGCAGTGATCGATACAATGCAGTTAGAGTGCAGCTGTCAAACATGTGTAGCAAACAGTTGCGCAGATGGCAATAGTGAAACACGGATTTCCAACGTTTATCAATTTGAAAATTTACACAGGTTTTTGAAGAAATTTTGTTCTAGCCTAAACGTCTGTTATCTGTGGTATTAACCAGTAAAACAATATCTTTTTCATGCGTAGTTTATTTATATTAGAGCGAAGTATTCTTTTTATAATAGTAATACAATTACTTACAAACCCTGTGTCATGCTGCACTGGATTGAAATTGAGTGCAAATATCAATTTTGAAATGAATTATGGTGAAAAAACACATATTAATTCCTAAGTCTTAAAGCTGTCCTGTAACCAACAGTTTACGTTAAACACAGTTATTAATGGGGAATAATTTGGTCATTAAATGAGAACAAAAATCTTTTTTTATTACATACATCGATAAAGCTGATTTTCGTAATTGCAACAATGTTTTTTTCCAACTCAGGAAACGTGAAAATAATATTAAAATTTAAAATAAAGAAATATTTTGACAGTCTGGATTTGATACTATCAGAAGGATTTGACACATCGAATTACACGACAAATGATGCCCTGTCAGAAAAAATTAATAGATGTTTTCCCGGTTTCCCGCAGGATTATTTTAGTTTGACGTAAGGTTTGTTCCAGTACACGGAAGTCACTCCGGAGTACACAGGAGCAAAAAATCTTTGCTCCTTTTTACTCCGGTTTGCTACAAGAAGAAGAAAAAAGAGAAGAGAGTACAGGAACAATTTTCTCCGGAGTACTTCCAGTTTCTCCTGGTACTGGAACAGACCTATAAACACCATCCAATGCATATAGTTTTTTTTTTCATTTTGCGTGTTGTCTTGATAGGCCAGATGTAAACAACGGCAGTTTTCCTATGTATGGTTGCCAAGTTTACATAAGATTTATTTTAAAAAACAAAAAAATCGTTTTTAAGTATTACAACGATTTTTTTTTTGAAATAATGTTATATTATGTATATTGGATCTAAAATGTATCGAATAGAACGGAAAACTATATATAGCTTAATGACCCAATTGACAAAAAAGCGTCAGGGGGTCCATTATACGCAAAGGGTCCATTAAAGGCATTGTTGGGGACTGACCGCTTACCTTCCTGGGTTTTCGATAGCGGTGATAGCAGTAGTGCAGCCAGGTCCAACATCGACCGTTGATTAGGTGGTGAAGGGGTAATGTTCCTAGGGATACCAAATCCAATATTGGTGGACCGTTGATTAGGACCAACTGGTGGAAGCTTGTTCGGTAATGACCAATATCAGGTCAAGCTCACTCGCGCACAAAAACTGGCGTGTTTAGAGTACAATACCTTAGTAACACACATTTATTCGACGGGTAAAAAATGACATGCTATTTCAACTTAAATTCTATATTTGACTTAACTCTAGACACATTAAAATGCGGGTCGGTTGCCCGTTCTTGGTGGTGACCTAATTTCGACTGCCTCTTCGATCGCATTTAGGTGGATCGGAAGGTGATGATCGAGAGGCCTAGATTCGGCTGACGGTATGTGAGAGATGATGGGATCTCACTCTCTTATCGCCCGTTATCAGTTCGGAATTTTCGCTGATGATAGTGATTGTAGGGTAATGCAATCACGGTGGCTCTCCATCGATGTACACATCGTAGGTAAATTGTGCCTTCACCAATGCATAGGCTGGACCGGTACCTTGGTCCTAAGTGCAAATGACAGTTTCTCTTTGTTCGCTTTCTCTTTCGCTAATAACTCGGTAGTTTATACGTTTGTTACTTAACTCTTAGCAGAATAAGCTAGCCGAAATCAGAGTTTTTCGATATATCCTGAAATAATATTGAAAAGTTTAAAGATGACGCCGTTATAATTTAAAGAGAAAGTAAACAAAGAGAGGTTCTCATTTGTACTTAGAACCATTTGACATGTTTGTCGAGAAATGTTCATCACAATATTTGACACAATGTACTGTCACCTTTATGTTTGAGCGACATTCATTTGAAATCGAATCAAAATGTACATTCCTGTACCGTTTTATTCACAAGTGGTATAAAAAGAGTTCAAGTCACGGTGGATTAAAATCTTATTCTGCGGTACTCTGCACCATCCCATCGCAAATTCTGTGAACCAAGTTACAATTTGTGAGAAAGAAAACTAAATAAATGAATATTAAAAAAACTGGATAAAAATGGCTCAAATTTCAAAAAGCTGGAAGATTTTTCCGATTGTCCGTTTGACTGGATGTTGTAAAAAAACTGGAAGAATCCAGTTTAAACTGGAAGGTTGGCATCGCTGGATGACTTTTATATCAAGCCATGTGATTTGTATGACGCTTATGAGTAAAGTGATGAGGTCTGCATTATAGAAAGTCTTACACAAGTTTACGAAAATTATAATTGGCAATTGTCTGAATTGATTGGTGGTTGAATTATGACAATCCCATCACAGAGAACAGACGTCCATCTTCAGCATTCAACTTGTGTAAAATCTCTAACGGTTTCGAAAGTAGTTTGGATATCTAAACCAGGTGCGCTACTGTCGTCATGTTTTTATGTGGCTGAGTGCGACAGAATTGACAGCGGTTATTCCTCTACCCAGTCAAACTAGTCCGGAACCGATTCGGACTTCCAGCATGAATTCTAGCTCAAATGCGTCAACCGATAGAGTCGGAATCGGTTGTTTTCTTTGAGCTAGATTCCATGCAGAATCCATCCAGGATTTCGAACCGGTTCCGGAATCGATTTGACGGATAGTTGGGATAGGTTGGTGTGGCGGCGCTAGTGTTTTTAATATATTAATTCAAATGTTTACACACGTTTTTTAAATATTTTTGTTCGATCATGGATGTCTGTTCTCTGTGATCCCATCAACAATACAGTGGAGTAAAGCATTCCCAATATTAACAAACCGACTCTAAACATGTTCAGTGTCTAAATACAACGAATATTTTGTCATTTAATAATATTTTAAGATACCAAATATAAATTAAAAACAAAAAACCGATTTAATCCACCTAGCAGTGAGATGGGACATTTCTTACACATATCACTGTTGGATCATTCATTAGTTTGCAGAACTCATGCGAAGTAGGCACCCAACTAGAGATGGGATGAAACAGTTTCTAGTCATGCACGAATAAAATCTCGAATAAACTAAATAAATGAAAGAAAAACTTTAAAATTAATGAAACAAAAAATGAAATTAAAGGTGTTCAAATTCATAAAACGAGTAGAATGATTAATGTAAATCAAAATTAAAATATACACGAATCAAATTATATTAGCCTAATTATTGAAAATTTAGACTATATTTAGAAATAGTTATAAGATTAATAGAATAAATTGACTCAAACTAACAAATTGAATGAAATAAATAAAAGAAATTACTGAACATGAGATGAATAAAATTAAAGATATGAACAAAACGGATTAAATGAATCAAATGAATCAAATGGATCAAATGAATCAAATGAATCACATGAATCAAATGAATGAAATGAATCAAATAAATCAAATAAATCAAATAAATCAAATAAATCAAATAAATCAAATAAATCAAATGAATCAAATGAATTAAATGAATCAATTTAATTTAATGAATGCAGCGAATACAATGGAGATCAAATGATTGTAATAGAACAAATGAATAAAAAGAGTGGAATGAACAAAGAAAATAAAATGTATAAAAAAATGAAATGAATAAATAAAACAAACTAATCAAATAAACAAAATGAGCCAAAGTGATAAAATGAATAAAAAAGAAGAAAATGAGCCGAATAAAATGCAATGATTGAAATAAAAAAATAAAGGATGTTAAAAGGTGACAAATTAATAGAAAAAAAAATTGCGTCAAATAAATTATTTGGATGAAATGAATAAAACTAAAAAAATACTCAGATTAATAAAATGAAGAAAAATGAATGAACTGGAAAAAATGTAACAATAAAGCCCCGGGGCCAGATAGAATCAAATTCAACTTGTTGAAGAATCTGCCAGACTCTGCCAAAAGACGCTTGTTGAATTTATTTAATAGGTTTCTTGAGGGTAACATTGTCCCACATGACTGGAGACAGGTGAGGGTCATCGCCATCCAAAAACCAGGAAAACCAGCCTCCGACCACAATTCGTATCGTCCGATTGCAATGCTGTCCTGTATCCGGAAGTTATTCGAAAAAATGATCTTGTTTCGCCTCGATAATTGGGTCGAAACAAATGGCTTACTGTCAGATACACAATTTGGCTTCCGCAAAGGCAAAGGAACGAACAATTGCCTTGCGTTGCTCTCAACAGAAATTCAAATGGCATATGCTAACAAAGAGCAGATGGCATCAGTATTCTTGGATATTAAGGGGGCTTTCGATTCAGTTTCGATCAACATTCTTTATGAGAAGTTGCACCTGCATGGTCTTTCGCCAATTTTAAACATGGTGTCTACTCAATCTGAAGAAAAAAATTCCCTGAGTATTCCAGGTTTTTCCAGGGTTTTCTAAAAAAAATTCCAGGTTCAAAAAGAAAGAAAATTTCATCCAAAACATTATTTTTTCCTGTTTACTAACAATGAGTGCGTCACATTGTTCTTTTTATGTGTTGTAACGACATTCAATAGGCAAGGGATTGCAAGGTATGAAGCGTTAATAATTAATGTCGTTTTTGCTTGGAGCGAAAATGAGTCAGGTTCTAGCTCAAACTGCTATATGAATAGACAGTGGTTGGGATTGCAACCTGATTGAGTATCGAGGTCACACAAAAACAGCATAAGATACATGAAACAGGTCGTTCACCAACGTAGAAAGCATCTTCGATGCCTAGACGTCTCCAAAACGATTTGAGAATCAACCCTATGTTGCATTTTGCAAAACAACAACTATTCAGTTTATTGAAATCGTGATTGAGTCTGAAAAGAATTCTCATCGACAAGGTACGGCGTTTGCTAGACGTTCGTAATGCTAATCTTTTCGCCGTTTTTAATCGACGCAGCTCTGCTTTCTACAGGGAAAGTAGTTAGTTCGTCGATGGTTTACCTTAGGGATATGACGATCAATGAGGTAGCTCAGCTATGGCAGAAGTTTTCAGTAGCGGAATTCTCATCTTTGCTTATCACAGAATCCCAGTTATTGCTTTGGAAAATTTTCAAAATTCTGCTGTAGTCGACCAGCTTGTGGTCTTGGTCTTCGAATGAAAGATGCAAGGTCGGATGGTGACGAACATACTTTACTTTAAACTAAGCATAGATCCAAAATCCGACCATTTTCGTTCAGCATGCTGCTAATCTGTAGGAGGGTGGCCGTAGCTATCCAAAAGAGTCATGCTGCCTAGATGAAACATAGGTTCTTTGGGTTCAGAATGTAGAACAGCAGATCGCCACTTTATTGAATAGAAGTTGAAATAGTCGAGAATCACAATTACGACAGTTGTGCCATCGCTGCAATAGACATCAATGATTCAGAATGAGCATCAATTAGTGCAGTGTCACGAATTTTATCATCGTGGAAAACAAACCACATACCGCTCCGCAATACTCTACTGCGAAAGATCGGCGAGCTCGGACTACCTTCCATACTTTCAAGAGAAAGTACGAGTGGAACTGCAATTTATGCATCACTCACCCGATACCGATGATGTATACAACATCGATTTTACAACATTTTGAGCTTTTGTGAAATCGCCAAAGGGCGAAGTGTCTTAGCAGAGACTGACGTGATCGGCTAGCCTCTTCTCCAACGACTCCCGCTATCTGTAAAGATAACACTCTTTGAGATTTTCAACGCTGTTCGGCTGGTGGATTGCTATAGTTATTTCAATTCCATAACCCAATTACAACGACTTTGGACTTACTGCTTTCCGACCGATTTCGCTCACTAGCTGTATGGCAAGTCTGCTCAAGCGCATCGTAAATAGACGACTCGATGAACGGCAAAACGCTTTTCGTTCTGGACGCGGCAATAATACGTACTTTACAGAACTGCTTCGTTACACATCTCCAAGGCATACGACACAGCCTGGTAGCATGGAATACCACCATCGAAGATATTCTATTGTAATCCTAATGCAAATCAAGATCCTGTGTGTAACGTTACCAACGATCGTGTAGCTGTTCCAAAAATAAACCGATTATGTAAGGTTAGACCAGACATTGAGCAGAGGCGCATTGCAAGATGGTGAAGAAATCCTACGAGTCCAGACAACGATTTCTAAAAATGATAGGTGCCAAACTACAGCGTTGTAAACGTACGACAATGCTTCAAGTTGGGTCGGCTATGATCATTTGGAATTTAACATACGGCATTAACAGCGACGTCGGCTATGTATGTGGGAAGACTGCGAAGACAACTAACGCATTGGTAAGGATCATGCCGAACATCGGAACTGCAAGATGCAGAACGATACGTCTCCTGGTGGGTGTCTCATCTTACATACTGAGGTATGGCGTAACAGCCTGAGCTGCGGCGCTGAACTCAAAGCGCAGCTGGATGAAGTTAACTAACACGTTTCGCCTAATTGCTATTCGTGTCGTGGGTGCGTACAGAGATCTCGCTGAGTACATGGAATTCAATCAGCCGAGTAATACACGAAATGCCAGGAGAGTCAGAGCGAACTCTTTGGCTAATGGGGCAGCAAGAGTGAGACAACGCGGAGAAAGGAACCCTCCGTCGGAGTAGACTACACCGGACCTACCTCGACACACTTTCGCATCGAACAGCAAGCAGCGAGTCGTTGGGGCGCCAATCCACCGGATGTTATGCTTCAACCGGAATCGCTGAACAGACCTCGGCACCTACTGGTTGGTCCGTTGAGTAGGCTAGTTTCAGCGCCGGGGACTAGATCGAGCAGATCGGTACGAAGCGGGGAGCTAAATGGGTCACGAAAACAAGCATCGGTATCGGAATAAATCCACCGCCGATGAATTTACAGTTGGGTAAATTCTAATTGTCTGGAAGCTAATTGGCCTACGAAACAGACATCGATACCGACAGAAACGCCGCCGCCGGGGAGCTCTCAGTCGGAGTAGGGTAGTTTCACCGCCGGATGATGTCCGAGTAGGTCTCGATAAAGCTGGGAGCTAAATGGCTCCAGAATGCGGGTATCGATGTCGGAAGAAATTCTTGTGTCAGGGAATTCTCAATCGGAGTAGGGTGAGTTCATTGCCTGGGACTATCCGTGTAAATAGTGATAAGGCTGGAAGATGAATGACTCGCGGAAATAGGAGCTACATGGTTCAGGAAATCAGCAGCTAAACCAATCACTGAGAGAATTAAAGAATTAAATGGCAATGTAATAGATGAAGACGAACAGCAAGAGAAGAGTTCAGAGCTGAATGGCTCAAAGGTTATTTCATATATCAAGTGTGGCTCCGAGATAGCTGCGGAAAACTCGTGAGCAAAAGAAAGAGGTGCAAAGAAACCACAACGAGATTCCGTTTGGATTCCAGGACGGCATAACCGGTAACAAAGGGGCAGATCGATTTGCGAAGGAAGCCAGAACACTGATGGTCATTGATATGCCGAACCCAGCAGAAGATGTTTAAAGAGAAGTTGTATATGCGTAACGATGACAGTAGGATAAGCAGTGGTTTTGTTCCCGGGAGAAATAAAACACAGAATTGGACGGAGCGAAGCAACGCTGTCGACCAATATGCACTGACACGGGTAAAGATTAGCGACACAAATGAAAAACACCTATCTGTTGAAAAAAGAACCACCACTGAACTGTGAATGCGGTGGAGTATCATGTACGGCACTTGGTCCAATATTGCAGGAAATACGTCAACGAAAGACAACAAACGTGGTATCAGAACAACTAGTCAGAGAGGTAAACTGAGCAACGAATCAGGAAGCAAAACGAAGATAGAACTTTTTGCGAGAAACTGGAATCGCAACAGAAATTTGAATGCAATGTTAATTTAATACAACCAGGTTTTTTTACGCGGGGAATACAGGCCGCGTAAATGAAAAACGGCATAAATTTCAAAATCCGCGTAAATGAAAACCGCGTAAATTTAGGAATCCACGATGATGGAAACCTCGTTAATGGATGGTACCATGGACAGCATTCCAGAGCTATCAGACGAATAAGTGATTTTTTATATAGCCCAACACCAAAGGAAATTTGTAAATATCAATTTTCATTAGTGTAGGAGTTCTACATTTTTTTGAAATCAGTAGATACTCTAACTGATGTCAAAAGATTCAGAATAAACTGGAAAACTAACAAGTATTTCAACAAAAAGTGTAAACGGAAATTGCATTTGCATTTGATTATTGCAATCTTCTTCCACTTGTTTATTATTTGATACGGTCGGTTGGATTGTTATGACGTTCATCTCTCCCACTGACAGTATTAAATGTAAGAAAAAACTAATATTACTATTCAATTGAATGATTGTTTTATTGGCTAGTAAACCCAAATATTTGTTATTCGTAGCAGTCGATACAAGTAAAGTGAAATAATAGCGGATTAAAGAAATGTTTAAATTTATAAATCTACATTTTCTCGCTTTTCGAAATAAATATTTTATTCTATCGAAATTCAGAAAAAGTTCGATGGTATTGAAGGAACAAAAGTATTTTGCGTATGGCGTTGCTCGTGACAATTGATACAATTTTGATATCATCATAGTCAACTTTCAAAATTCCCTGAGGATTCCAGGCTTTTCCAGGTAAAATTAATTTCCCTGATAATTCCCGGTTTTCCATGTTTTTCCCGGTTTTTCCAGTGAGTAGACACCATGTTAAATAACTTTTTGCTAAACCTGTTGTCTGAAAAACAAATGCAATTCTCGCATGGCGATTTATCGACATCACGATTTAGCTACATGGGCCTTCCCCCTTCATGTCTAAGCCCTCTCCTCTACAATTTTTACGTGAATGACATTGACGAATGTCTTGTCAATTCCTGCACGCTAAGGCAGCTTGCAGATGACGGTGTGGTCTCTATTACAGGTCCTAAAGCCGTCGACTTGCAAGGACCACTGCAAGATACCTTGGACAATTTGTCTGCTTGGGCTCTCCAGCTGGGTATCGAGTTCTCCACGGAGAAAACTGAGCTAGTCGTATTTTCTAGAAAGCGTGAACCAGCACAACTACAGCTTCAATTAATGGATCAAACTATTGCTCAGGCTTCAACATTCAAATATCTCGGGGTATGGTTCGACTCTAAAGGTACCTGGGGATGTCACATTAGGTATCTGAAACAGAAGTGCCAACAAAGGATCAACTTTTTCCGTACAATAACTGGAACATGGTGGGGTGCCCATCCAGGAAACCTAATCAGGCTGTACCAAACAACGATATTATCAGTGTTGGAGTACGGATGTTTCTGCTTTCGCTCCGCTGCGAACATACACTTCATCAAACTGGAGCGATTCCAGTATCGTTGCTTGCGTATTGCCTTGGGTTGCATACACTCGACCCATACGATGAGTCTCGAAGTGCTGGCGGGCGTTCTTCCGCTGAAAAATCGATTTTGGGACCTCTCATATCGATTGCTCATTCGATGCGATATTCTGAACCCATTGGTGATTGCAAATTGCGAAAGGCTTGTCGAGCTTAATTCTCAGACCCGATTCATGTCCTTGTACTTCGATTACATGGCACAGAACATCAATTCATCTACGTATAACGTCAACCGTGCTCATCTCTTAGATACTTCTGATCCAACTGTATTTTTCGATACATCCATGAAGGAAAAGATTTGTGGAATTCCGGATCATATTCGCCCACAAGTGGTACCAAATGTTTTCTATAACAAATACCATCAAGTCGACTGCGCCAAAATGTTCGACACTGACGGATCAATTCTCTACGAGTCCACAGGCTTCGGTATCTTCAACGAAAATCTTGCTGCCTCATTCAAACTCAATGATCCTGCTTCAATTTACGTCGCAGAATTAGCTGCCATTCAGTATACTCTCGGGATCATTGACACCCTGCCCTCAGACCATTACTTCATCGTTTCGGATAGTCTCAGCTCCATTGAGGCCATCCGTGCGGCGAAGCCTGGAAAGCACTCACCGTATTTCCTGGGGAAAATTCAGGAATATCTGAGTGCTTTATCTGAAAAATCTTACCAGGATACCTTGGTTTGGGTCCCGTCACATTGTTCTATTGCGGGCAATGAGAAGGCGGACTCTTTAGCCAAGGTGGGATCATTAGAAGGCGACACTTACGAAAGACCAATTTGCTTCAACGAATTTTTCAGTATCTCTCGTCAGAGGACGCTCGATAGTTGGCAAACCTCATGGAGCAATGGGCATCTGGGACGGTGGCTACATTCCATTATCCCGAAGGTATCAACGAATGCTTGGTTTAAGGGGTTGGATGTGAACCGGGACTTCATTCGTACGATGTCAAGGATCATGTCCAACCATTACTCGTTTGACGCGCATCTCCGTCGTATAGGGCTTGCTGAAAGTAATCATTCTGTTTGTGAGAAAGGCTATCACGACATCGAGCATGTTGTTTGGCTGTGTGCAGAGTACTGTGTTACCAGGTCCCAACTAATAGATTCCCTTCGGGCCCGAGGTAGATCACCCTATGTGCCAGTCCGAGACGTCCTGGCAAGCCGTGACCACCCCTATATTTTTCTTATCTATATCTTTTTGAAAATCATTGATGTCCAAGTTTAATACATTTTCCCCTCTCTCATTCACAGTAGAATCTCACCAACCTATCCCTGTATCTACAATATGGCATTGCTTCACGAGTCTTCGGTGCATACCCTTCTTGATAACCGTCTACCCAGAACATCATGACATACCTCACATGCAGATGATATAGAGAACATCATGACAGCATCAGAGTGCCAATAATTATCCGAAATATCGACCCTCCCCTCGCCCCTGTGATTACAGGCTGGAAACTACAACACTACAACAAAGTGTGCATATCCGCCACAATGATCAATCAGCAAACGACGATGTCAATTACACAATATGTATACCACTTTCTACCTTTTTCCTTTACTTACATAAGAGGGGAGCAAGCCGCCCCTAAATACGGCTTTCCCTTCCCCCACTAACATGTGACATGTAATTAAAAAATGAATTATCGGCCTCGTTAAGCTAAAGCATTTGGGCCTAAATAAACGTATTTAAGATAAAAAAAATTATATATAAAAGTTTCAGGTTATCAGAAGAGCTTATCACACAACATAGAAATGGATAGAGAAACAGCAAGAAATATGTGAGTCGTGACAGTTACCACGAACACGAAGGAAAGGAGAGAGAGAGAGAGAGAGAGAGAGAGAGAGAGAAAGAGAGTGAGAGAGTAAGTGAAAGAGAGAGACAGAGAGAGAGAGAAAAGGAAGGGGGCGTGGGAGAAATTGCAAATGCTGTTTTGTGCC
Organism: Topomyia yanbarensis; assembly: GCF_030247195.1. Taxonomy (NCBI): domain Eukaryota; kingdom Metazoa; phylum Arthropoda; class Insecta; order Diptera; family Culicidae; genus Topomyia; species Topomyia yanbarensis. The sequence goes on along the minus strand of NC_080672.1, from coordinate 213,006,340 downwards.
ATGACCTTGAATTTAAAGGTATATTATGCGATATAATGATTCCTTACGTCCTTATTATAAATAATGTAAGTAGTAATTTTTACGCCATAACCAGTATAAATAACCTAAATCTTGCAAAAGAGCTAAATTTTCACTAGAGTTTAAGGATTCAAAAATACAGTTGCTTTCGGTGATGCCGCGAGTATAATTATATGAGAAATCTTTTATCTCACTGCTAGGTCAATTACTTGATGATCTATGTATTAATATACCATCAACATTTAACTCACGATTGAATGCAACGCCTAATCTAAGGGATAAATACGTACATAAATACAACTTTAGAAAAAATTTCACTATGGGCACATTATTTTATCTTTGAAATGAACTTCCATATTAATTTTTGAGAAATAATTCATTTATTATGCACAAAAAAAATTCAATATCGAATTCCTTGCATCACGTAGATGTGTTTTCTTACCCCTATCACAGATAACAGACGTTTAGACTCGATTTGAATCGTGTGTAAATATCCGCTACTGAAACTCCGAATAAATAAGACGCCTGAAACACGTTTGGCAAACGTTTGTAGATGTCGCAGTGATCGATACAATGCAGTTAGAGTGCAGCTGTCAAACATGTGTAGCAAACAGTTGCGCAGATGGCAATAGTAAAACACGGATTTCCAACGTTTATCAATTTGAAAATTTACACAGGTTTTTGAAGAAATTTTGTTCTAGCCTAAACGTCTGTTATCTGTGGTAATACTCTGTATGAAAAGAAATACAAAATGTTTAATATCTACGCCGCTGGTGAACGGATTTTGACCATCTGTAGCTTGTTAGAAAGGTATTTTTATAATCTTTTTATTTCAATTTAGTTTGAGCACAGATAACAGACGTTTAGACTCGATTTGAATCGTGTGTAAATACCCGCTACACGCAGGAAAATTTGTGAATTTTATTTCTATAAAATACATTGTTATTGAACAAGCGATGAATATTATTTGCGATAGACCAAAAATAAATTTAGATCAAACAAATTATTTTGCTGAAGAAACATAAATATTCTGGTTGAATTTTTAACAATATTATTTTTTAAATCTAATAACTATTTTATTGAAATAATTGAACCGGGATTTTATTCCAATATCGCGTTCACGTTGGTATAAAAAATAAGATAAAATTGACATGAAAAATCGTTATGATTACTTCAAAAATATTACCGTCAGATTTAACAAGAAAATTTGTTGAAGAATAATTTTGAACCAACATTTATTATGAACCAACAAATTTTCTTTTTGAACCAAATAAGAATAATGTTTAAATAATTATAATTTGCCATATCAATGCAATTTTACATTGTTTTGGCCACACTGGAATGAGACAACATAATTGCATATATGAAATTTTTCTCTTTATTCACAGTCACGTTATTGGCGGAACAAGTTCGCTTGTCTTTTTGTGCGTGCTGAATTATCGTTCCGGGCGTTAAAAAGTACAGTTTCGCTTAAATTTCATATCGCGAAGTTGAATAAAGTGGTGAGTTTTCTTATAGATTCACAGTAGTTTCTAAATTAGATGCCGTTTTCGATGGCCGTGCCTCGATGTAGTGGAGTACACTGGGTTTATACTTTCCATTTTGTCAATGGAACATTCCCAGTTTTTGCACTTCTGCAAAACCAATGCACGGACCTGCCTCGGTGCACATCAATTGAAACATCCAAGACAATTACTTTTTGAACGATTTTTATGTTCTGGTTTTTTCGTTTACTTGACTTAGGACGCGCAAGGTTGCGTCATAACACCCAAAAGCAAAATATTCGAAATCGTGCTTGTTTCTCAACGACCAAATGTGATTATTATAAGGTTTGTTCCAGTACCAGGAGCAACTGGAAGTACTCCGGAGCAAACAGGTATATAATCGTTCCTGTATTTGATTTTTGTTCCAGAGTAACTTGGAGCAAGAAGCGTGTACTGGAACAAACCTATAATGTCCGGGATTTTATAACGACATTGATATTGAAATATCACTCACAAGATACCCTTACACGAGTTCGATCTCCTATTAATCTTCGTTCTGTACATCATTTTACGCTGCAGCGAATAACATTTAACTATAGCCGGTAAATTTCTAGGAATTTTATGTAGCTTCTTCCAAAATTCCGGTCCAAATGTAACAATCGATTCCAAAATCAATTGAGCTATAATCAGATATTGAATTTGAGCAGGAATTCCGGGTGGGCTGACTATCAATAGTGTTGTTCCAGTTCCCAGAGAGACTGGAAGTAGTCCTAAACATATTGGGTATATATTTTACATTTTCTCTTGTTTCTTCTACTGGCTGCAAACTAGAGTAATGCTTCTGTTTGCTCTTATTCGGTATCAGACAGAGAAACAGTACTGGATCAAACATAATATTTATAGAAGAGATTCTGTGATTTTAGTTTTTGACATACATATTCTATAATTAAACAGAAATGGATACTGACATAATGATTGAAGAAGTTGATGTTTCGAACCTCGAAGAGCAAACCGAAATGTACATTTTACTTAAGAAATTTGGACTGTCGGATGGCAGTATTGGTTTGTTTCTCGGTAAGCGCCAATACAAATTAATTATTAATATTTTTGCAATAACAAACATTCTTTTATATCAGAGAACGGATATAATGTGGAATGCTTGAAGCTAGTAGAGCGTCAGGAGATCGAAACTTTGTTGTCGACACCTTATCTCGCGGATCGAACAAAATGTATACACGGGCTTAATGGTTGGAGAAAATCGTTGGTAAGTTTTGTGGCTTTAATTTTCTCTTATTTGAAACTCGTAAGTTTGATGTGAATATGAAGTTCGGGGATATGTTAATAACATATTATAAACTTATTTATTATTGACCAAATAATTATTAATTATTTTTAACAAATTAAAGTTGAAAACATGAAATTTTCAAATGCTGAAATTTTTTGAACATTTCAATCTTCAAACTGAGATCTGGCTACACTGCAAAGCGAAAAGGCTTGAGCCTTTTGTTTTTATTTTTAGTGTTTCGGAAGATTGAAAAAGTATAGACTTATCCAGCTGGGTTGGTATTGTGCTGCTTTGACGTTTAAATTGGGAGGAAAACAAAACTTTTACACGGCGAATTGGATGCGAGATTTCAGTGTGTGTATTTTAAACGTCAGATATCTCAATGAAGCTAAACACGTTGTGTTATATAGCGTTACTTTTCGAGCCCCATGATATTTGCTGCGCTTTTTGTTTACTGTTGCTGATCAGCTGTTCTCTAAAATAACAGCTGATAACTAACAGTAAACACAGAAAATGTCGCTTTGGTCGAGCTGGCGCTCGAAAAGTGACTAAGTAGCATAGCGTATTTGTCTCATATTTTGTTCCCTCGTGAAGAGTGATTGTTTTTATTGTAGCTCTCGAGGTTGTGATCTACATTGTTTAAAATCCTTATGTTGATTAATTTAGAATTGCAATTTTTATACTCTGATATATAAAAAACTTTTCTAGGGATTAGTTCCGGTTAGTGAGCCTCTACGAACAGTTGAAAATTTGAAAGCTCCCGTCACTAGAGTGCCAGTGAAACCTTCCTACGCAGCTACCACGCGGGTTGAATGCTCTGCAGTGTACCTCCTCAACCGGTCGGATCGTGGACAGGCAATACAGGCTGCGTATAGAAAATCGCAGTACCTTTCAAAAGAAGCAATACGAACGATTACTCACATCGTAGTAGACGAGTTTAAGGACAGATTTGGAAAATTGTCACACGAGGAGTTGTTGGAACGTTCTGCGGAACTTTCGAAACATTTCCCTTCGGAGAAGGTAAGTAATAACAAGGTCGCTTTTTGATGTTATATCCCCAGACTAACAGACATGACACCACGAGAAAATATTCCTCCAAAAAATATTGAACCACCAATTTCCCCAAAACACTAGCTCCTCCAGTTTTGGGAATTGAGAATAATTTTGGTCTATCCCCACATACTGGTGCATACGTCAGTCAGTAAATACGACCATAGTTCTAACTAAAATTAGAAGTTAAACCTTGCGAAGCATTGTTTGCGAGTGTTTTGTCTGTTACTCTGTGTTGTAAAGTCAATGTTCTTATCAATTTCTCTCCAAGTGTGTTTGTCAATCATATATTGCACAATAATGTAATAATTGGCATCATCAATAAACACTCGTTTATTATTTTACAGACTTCATGGTACAGACCAACGTTTATTATTGACGAAAATGGAAAACGTATACGGCAAAGCAAAGTAGCAAGAGGATATCTCTACGATCGAAATATTAATTATAAACCAATTGCGATATCGAAAACAAAAATCGCATCCTCGAACCGATCGGCTGATGACGCGGAGTTTTTAAAAGTGTTTACTGCAGAAGCTGGTATATTTTATGCAGCCAAATTATTATACATAATTTATGAATATATTTATTTGCAGAGGAGGAATTCCGAGAAACTAAAATCTGGCTGCGCCATCATGAAGATGAGTGGGAAGAACTGAAAAAGAAGTGGAAGTCTACCAGCCCTCAACGTATTCACGAAATACTGCAGCTGGGAGAAAGAACAATCAACAATGTTTTAGCTGACTACCCGGTGTTGAAAAACCCTCAAGGATATACACTTATTTTGTTGGACTTTAAACACAGATAACCTGAAAAGGAAGACAATTTATTCAAACATTGGCAACACTTCCGAGAGCGTATTCGCTGGGCATTCGAAGCAGACATAGCCGATGCCGGAGGACGTGCAATACTGAATCGTCTCCTCCAGGATGATATGTCAGAAGGTTAAATTGTGGTTGGTTAAACTGAAACAATTCCAATATCTTATTATTTTTATTTTTCAGACAGTGAAGATTGCTACACATTTGCTTTGACGGTGTTTTTATTACCAAGCTCGTTGATTTTTCTTAAGAAAGGAATTAAAAGATGGAAACCGTCGTTCGCAGAAAGTCAGGAAGGGTGCCTACTCTACGTGAATAGCTTGTCAGATATTGAAACAGCGGTGGGTAATTTATACGAACGATATAGACAGAAGGATTTACCCCAACGACCAATACTGATCGCCGTTGGAAAGGATCATTCACATCTAATTGATTTCCTCGTATACTTCGGTGACACGTATTATCGATTCCAAACTTTCCAAAAAGCTCTGGATGTATGCTTTAAGATATTCGCTACGTATAAATTAAGTTTCCCGAGAGAATCAACTGGTCCATGGAATTTGATCAGTAATTGTTTGTATGGATTCGACGTGAAAAATGACTACAATCAATCAAAGGTCACTGCCCTAACAACATACATACGCGAAAATAATAAACAGCAATGATTTCATGTATCGTCCACCACTGCAACTGGACAGCAGTATGCTTTGACCAACTTTACTTTCATATACGACGGATGCATTCCAACTTAGAAACTTTTCGGTGCAATATTGAAAGCTGTGATCGATTGTTCAGCGTGTATGGCAGTTTTCGAAGACACCATAAAAATCATTTCATATCTCATCGTAAGATGGATTGCCACAGAGCACTAACGTCAGACAAAATTTGTTCATCTAATAATTCAGAAGACGATGATGTTATAAGTATAGATGAAAATGCAAAACTCGACACAGAACATGAAATATCTACTGTTGTCCCAATGCAACAAAATATCATTGACTTCGAAATGCTAATGAAAAAAATAGATATGCTTAGTATGAATTTAACACTAAAGTGGCTGAGCATAGATTCGTTAGCACGAAAAGTTGTTTTTAATATAGAAAAGGATATAAAGTCCGACATTTTGTTACCATTCACTAAAATGATTAAATCGTTATCACATACTGGGACATTGTCAGACAATGGGGATAATATTTTGCTAAAACTGCTCAATTTATTCAATGAAGATACAGAATATAAATGTATTCAGCGTTTAAAAAACGAAGGGCTGTTTGAAGATCCGGTTGTGTATACAATAAATAATGCTCTCAACCCAGGCGTGACGAAAAATATGCAGCAAATGGTATGATCAAACAAATACATATACACACACGCACATATATATTCTTTTACGATTAACAAATGAAATCTGATTATTGTGTAACACCACAGATAACAGACGTTTAGGCTAGAACAAAATTCCTTAAAAAACCTGTAAACTTTCAAATTCATAAACGTTGGAAATCTGTGTTTCACTATTGCCATCTACGCAACTGTTTGCTACACGTGTTTAGCAACTGCACTCGAACTGCATTGCGTCGATCACTGCACTGCATACCTACAAACGTTTGCTAAAAGTGTTTCAGAGTTTAATTTATTCGGAATTTCAGTAGCGGGCTTTTACATATGTTTCGAATCGAGCCTAAATGTCTGTTATCTGTGGTAACTCAGTATACAGATAGATCAACTATTCCAAAGTAATTTTGTTTAAATTATTTGCCAATATATGTAATATATGTTCATATTTCAATACTACAGGTTGAGGATCATATAAAAGGTGTCATATTGCCAATAAAGTTTCAACTGACGAAATTTTTGGAGTCTGATGGTGTGATGGAGTGTGTTATGGACAATTTGAACCCCTCAACTGATAACGTGATAAGATCCTTGATAGATGGCACTGTATGGCATGAGCGGATAACTGGACTTTGTAATAGGACTGTCGTACCTTTGAATATATATTTCGATGATTTCAATATAAGCGATACTACCTCACACCATGCAGGAACAACATCGATCTGTGGAATCTATTATAATATTCCGTGTTTGCCACCACATTTTCTATCGAAGCTATGCAACATCTTGACTGCAGGATTCGTAAAAACGAGCGATAGGAAATATTTTGAAAATGACAAAGTTTTCTGTAAACTGGTTGATGTGCTTGTAGAACTCGAAACAGAGGGATTGGATATAGTATATAACGGACAGACCAAAAAGATTTTTTTTATGCTAGGATTTGTACTAGGTGACAACTTAGGAGTCAATGGCATAACAGGTTTCGTAGAATGCTTCAGAGCTAACTTCTTTTGTCGGCTGTGTAAACGGTCAAGAGCACAAACTGAAAGCGATTGCGTAGAATACTCTACATTTCTTAGAACAATTCAAGATTACGAGAATGACGTTATAACACAAGATGTCGCAGAAACAGGAATCAAATCTTCGTGCATTTTTAATCGTATTCCATCATTTCATGTCGTTGATAATTTTTCTTTTGATGTAATGCATGACGTTCTAGAGGGAATAGTTATCTACGGGCTACAACATAGCTTATATTATCTCGTTTTTGAAAAACAATTTCTTTCATTGGATGATCTAAACCACAGAAAAAACATGTTTGTATTCGGAACACATAATTCATCAAACATTGCAAATGATTTCATACGTGAAAAATTGAAGCGCAAAAAACTAAACATGACTGCAAGTGAAGCAAAAAACTTCACATGTTTTCTACCACTAATGATTGGACAACAGATACCAAAAAACGATGCAGTCTGGAACTATTTAGTAACTTTAGTCAAAATATTACACATTGTACTACTTCTAGAAACACCAAAATATTTGATAAAAGAATTGCGTGATTTGGTACAAGTTCATCATCAACAGTATCAGGATTTGTTCCAAGACACTTTAAAAGCCAAACATCATAATATGACGCACTACGCAACAGCCATTCAAAAATCAGGTTCTGTTCGTCTACAATGGGCTATGAGGTACGAATCAAAGCATCGAGAATCAAAACAATATGGTAGAGCCAATAACAACAAAACAAACATGTGCTATTCGTTGGCAATCAAATCCAGTTTCAAATTTGCTTTTAATGTAATTAATAACTGTTTCTTTCAATCTAAATTAACCGTAGACAAGACTCTTGTGTCATTCAAAAAGTTACCTAAGATCTATGACTGTTTAACTGAAAAAATATTCGGATCTGTTAATGTTGATTGCGTTGCGTTTATTCCCTCTTTTTCAAAAGAAGGTTCTTTGTACACACAGGGGGATTGTTTCTTAGTTCAATTTCAACACATTTTGAACGTTTATAAACTGAAAGACATTGCATTAACGGTTGACGATAAGATACTGATTTTTGCCCAAAGATACAGTTCAGAAAAATTTGATGATCATTTACAGTCGTATAATTTAAAATTAAACGAAAATCCAATTGCTGTTTACGATATAGAACAACTGAAATCTCAAGTAATAGATCTCCACAACATCGATGATAGTATATATTTAAGAATGTGCAATTACTATGATTGTAATGGTACTATTCCAAATTGAAATATGTATCGCAACGGAAATATGTATCACAACGGAACAAAAAATAAATAAATAAAACTTTATTACTACATCGGTACAACTTTATTTCTGTTTTCAAATTGATCCTTTTATTAAATGTAATTATAGCGAACAATATCAATCATTTCAAACAATCAAATTGATTACGACAGCCAAAATTTTGTTTGAATCAACATTTTATATATTGAGATCAACACGTTTTTTCGAATAACAATATTCCATCGGAATTAATTCAATTAAAAGGCTAGTTTGAAAGAAAAAGTTCATTCATTGAATCTATAAACACTTTGATTGAAATAACATTATAGAATGTTCGATTTAGCTAAAAATATTTTAGTTGCAATACCAGATAAACATTGTTTCATAAAAATCGTAAGATTAAATCAATCGAAATTCTGTTAAAAATAGCGTGCGAATATAACCAGCTCAAACCAAATCAATATTATTATTGAAAAATGTTCAATTGAAACAATGTGTGCCTCACATTTATATAAAGATTTTTCCAATTGAATTGAATATACATAAACGCTATTTCAAACAAAAATTTGTTTGCTCCAATCAATCTGATATTTGTTTTAAACTGGTTATTTACCTGAATCAAAGCATGTATTGATTTGAGAGTAACAAAATTCCGATTAAACTGAGAATATATTTATGCGGTTTTAAACAAAAATATGGTTGACATAATCAATCGGAAAGGTTGGGTTTATTAATAATATTGATTATAATTATAAAACCACACGTCAATCTAATGGTATATGAAGGCTATTTTAATTAAAAGAAACTGTTGACACAATAAAAAGTGATGCTTGTTTCAAATATTTCTAAGAGTTTGTACTGATTAATGAAATTGTTGTAATTAAATCCAAATTTGGTTAGCCCATAATTAACCTCAAAATTTTTTTATAATAATATAAAAAATGGTTGGATTCACAATATTTTTTTCTGCGTGTACTGAAACTCCGAATAAATAAGACGCCTGAAACACGTTTGGCAAACGTTTGTAGATGTCGCAGTGATCGATACAATGCACAGTGGTCCAGATCGCTAATTTAGGAGGAATTTTTACTTTCTGACAAACCTGTATAATTTAGCCGTATCATGTCTTAGGATGAATTTGTGTACTTTAGAAGATGCTTCTTTTTATTGGAATAGTTATTAGGGTGGTTCTAATTTATCTAAAATACGAAAATAAACTTTTTACTGATGAAAGATAGAGCTCCACAGTCTTCCACAAAGTTGTAAAGTAACTTATTTTGAATAAATTTGTTGAACATATTAAAGCTCTATCTCTTTTAGTTTTTGTTATACAAGAAATTTAAAAAAAAAGATTAGGGTGTTCCTGAAAAAAACGTTTTTTTAGTATAACTTTCGTATCTTTTACTTTTTGTTAACACAACCTTTGAACAGCTTATTGAAAACTTCAAGCCGAGTATTTTTCTCCAAGACACCGAAGGTCTAACTTTTTTCTTTAAAAAGTTATGGACACTTTTCGTTAAAAAAATAGCCTATTTCAAGGCTCAATATCGCTGATGCGGGCACCTAAAATTGAATTCTGTTTCCACCACATGAAAGACCATACTTATTAGCATATTTTTTTAAAATTTGCGATTTAGATATTTTTTTAAAATTTGCAATTTAGATTTAAAGTTTGTAGTTTTGCAGGTTCAACGCATTAAAGCATTTACACACATATCGTTGTATTATGAAAAAAGCCACTTTCAAATATCATTCTCTCATCGCAGCAAGCTTTGCATAAGTGAAACGACTGTCAAAAAAGGTTTCTGATTTTATTCGTTTTAAATAAAACTAGTAAATATGGATATTAGTCGAAGAGAGTTGGCGAATTTGCTTATTGCTGGTAAAAAGACAGATGAACTGCTTAAGTTCATTACAAGTAGTAATCCAAATGTAAAATTGAGACTTGTTAATGTTCGAAAGAAATTTTATATTTTGTTAAAACAACCTTTGAACAGCTTTTAGAAAACTTCAAACCACGTTTTTTCATAACTCTGAAAGTCTAACTTTATACTTTCAAAAGTTATGGAAACTTTTCGCTCATAAATAGCCCTTTTTCAAATGTCATTATCTCTGATTGGGGCAAATAAAAGTAAGTTCGGATTGAACCATAGAAAAGAACATACTTTTAAGTATATTTGAGCAAAAATTGGAAAATATTATTTTTTTTAAGCATGTAATTTTAAATTTACTAACCAAAGTTTTAAATTTTATCGCATAGCGACATAAAAGAAATTGCCTAAAGCCTTTGTATTTCCTTTTCTGTTTTGCTTACATATCAACAATACAGAATGTGTTCATTAAAAATAATTTGGCTATGACAACAATTTATGATTTATATAAGGAGAATTTATTCAATGCCAATTAATTCAAAAGTAGATGCATTGCATTTTCAGGTATATCCAGCGAAATGTTGCTAGAACGTATGTATGTGCTATTAACAATCATCAACAGCAAATTGGGAATTAACGCGGATGCTTACCGGAGTTACGCCGAAGATACACGATTGCTTTATGTACGCCTGTATGGTTGGTACGCTCTCTCACCAACCGTGCATAAACTCCTGGTCCATGGAGGAAGCATTATTCAACATAACATGCTGCCAGTAGGTATGTGCAGTGAAGAAGTTCAAGAAACCAGGAATAAAAGTATTCGCAGATTCCGAGAATTCCACGCACGCAAATTCGATCGACTCGTCAATCTTGATGACGTTTTCAAGAGACTTCTTGTTTCATCAAATCCTATAATTTCTCTTAAATGTAAACGTCGAATTCAACGAGCACCGCTGGATATACCTGAAAATGCAATGCATCTACTTTTGAATTAATTGGCATTGAATAAATTCTCCTTATATAAATCATAAATTGTTGTCATAGCCAAATTATTTTTAATGAACACATTCTGTATTGTTGATATGTAAGCAAAACAGAAAAGGAAATACAAAGGCTTTAGGCAATTTCTTTTATGTCGCTATGCGATAAAATTTAAAACTTTGGTTAGTAAATTTAAAATTACATGCTTAAAAAAAATAATATTTTCCAATTTTTGCTCAAATATACTTAAAAGTATGTTCTTTTCTATGGTTCAATCCGAACTTACTTTTATTTGCCCCAATCAGAGATAATGACATTTGAAAAAGGGCTATTTATGAGCGAAAAGTTTCCATAACTTTTGAAAGTATAAAGTTAGACTTTCAGAGTTATGAAAAAACGTGGATTGAAGTTTTCTAAAAGCTGTTCAAAGGTTGTTTTAACAAAATATAAAATTTCTTTCGAACATTAACAAGTCTCAATTTTACATTTGGATTACTACTTGTAATGAACTTAAGCAGTTCATCTGTCTTTTTACCAGCAATAAGCAAATTCGCCAACTCTCTTCGACTAATATCCATATTTACTAGTTTTATTTAAAACGAATAAAATCAGAAACCTTTTTTGACAGTCGTTTCACTTATGCAAAGCTTGCTGCGATGAGAGAATGATATTTGAAAGTGGCTTTTTTCATAATACAACGATATGTGTGTAAATGCTTTAATGCGTTGAACCTGCAAAACTACAAACTTTAAATCTAAATTGCAAATTTTAAAAAAATATCTAAATTGCAAATTTTAAAAAAATATGCTAATAAGTATGGTCTTTCATGTGGTGGAAACAGAATTCAATTTTAGGTGCCCGCATCAGCGATATTGAGCCTTGAAATAGGCTATTTTTTTAACGAAAAGTGTCCATAACTTTTTAAAGAAAAAAGTTAGACCTTCGGTGTCTTGGAGAAAAATACTCGGCTTGAAGTTTTCAATAAGCTGTTCAAAGGTTGTGTTAACAAAAAGTAAAAGATACGAAAGTTATACTAAAAAAACGTTTTTTTCAGGAACACCCTAATCTTTTTTTTTAAATTTCTTGTATAACAAAAACTAAAAGAGATAGAGCTTTAATATGTTCAACAAATTTATTCAAAATAAGTTACTTTACAACTTTGTGGAAGACTGTGGAGCTCTATCTTTCATCAGTAAAAAGTTTATTTTCGTATTTTAGATAAATTAGAACCACCCTAATAACTATTCCAATAAAAAGAAGCATCTTCTAAAGTACACAAATTCATCCTAAAACATGATACGGCTAAATTATACAGGTTTGTCAGAAAGTAAAAATTCCTCCTAAATTAGCGATCTGGACCACTGTGCAATGCAGTTAGAGTGCAGCTGTCAAACATGTGTAGCAAACAGTTGCGCAGATGGCAATAGTGAAACACGGATTTCCAACGTTTATCAATTTGAAAATTTACACAGGTTTTTGAAGAAATTTTGTTCTAGCCTAAACGTCTGTTATCTGTGGTTTGAGCGAAGTGATCGCTTTGTTCGAAAGTTATTCGCTTAAAACCTGTTTTGTTTTGACAAGATCACCCATATCTTAGAAAGTAAACAACATATCGAAAATCAACAATAATTGTGTCAAATGGCAACGTTAGGCCTTTCATTTGAAACTAGTTTCATTAAGGTCGGTTCAGCCATTGCTGAGATAATTACATGGCATTTTGTACATATATACATACACACATACAGACATTGTCTCAATTTGTCGAGCTGAATCGAATGGGACATGAGACCCGGCCCTCCGGGCCTCGGAGAAAGTTTTCTGAGTGAGCGAATCCTATACATTTCTTTTGTAAGAAATGTAAAACCTACTTTACCCTTGTAATGTTTAAGTCAATGATTCAACGAACGTAATTTTAAGTAAACACGTATGTTCCAAACCTTTTATTGAAAATTTGAGTAGATTTTTTGATATTGTTGTGCAAATAAAAAAAATTAAAGCATTTGAATTTGAATGTAATTCTAATAGATACAGTCGAATTTTACTGTTTTGAAGGTTTTCAATCTACACTTCCACAAAATCCTAAATTTAAGACCATTTGCTAAACTTGAGGATGCGCTTAATCCTTTCTTACGATACTATAGCAACTAGCTGAGAATTCAACAAATCTAGCCAAACATGTCAAATGGTCCTAAGTGCAAATGACAGTTTCTCTTTGTTCACTTTCTCTTTCGCTAATAACTCGGCAATTTATACGTTTGTTACTTAACTCTTAGCAGAATAAGCTAGCCGAAATCAGAGTTTTTCGATATATCCTGAAATAATATTGAAAAGTTTAAAGATGACGCCGTTATAATTTAAAGAGAAAGTAAACAAAGAGAGGTTCTCATTTGTACTTAGGACCATTTAACATGTTTGTTGAGAAATGTTCATCACAATATTTGACACAATGTTATGTCACCTTTATGTTTGAGCAACATTCATTTGAAATCGAATCAAAATGTACATTCCTGTACCGTTTTACTCACAAGTGGTATAAAAAGAGTTCAAGTCACGGTGGATTAAAATCTTATTCTGCGGCACTCTGCATCATCCCATCGCTTGCTTGAAAATTCTGTGAATCAAGTTACAATTTGTGAGAAAGAAAACTAAATAAATGAATATTAAAAAAACTGGATAAAAAAGGCTCAAATTTCAAAAAGCTGGAAGATTTTTCCGATTGTCCGTTTGACTGGATGTTGCAAAAAAAAAACTGGAAGAATCCAGTTTAAACTGGAAGGTTGGCATCGCTGGATGATGTAAACAAACTGGAAGAATCCAGTTTTAATTGGAAAGTTGGCATCGCTGGATGACTTTGTAAAAAAAACTGGAAGAATCCAGTTTAAACTGGAAGGTTGGCATCGCTGGATGATGTAAAAAAACTGGAAGAATCCAGTTTAAACTGAAAGGTTGGCATCGCTGGTCATCCAGCGATGCCAACCTTCCAGTTTAAACTGGATTCTTCCAGTTTTTTTACATCATCCAGCGATGCCAACCTTCCAGTTTAAACTGGATTCTTCCAGTTTTTTTACAACAGTTTTTTTTCTTATCAAGCGATGTGATTTGTATGACGCTTATGAGTAAGGTGATGAGGTCTGCATTATAAAAAGTCTTACACAAGTTTGCGAAAGTTATAATTGGCAATTGTCTGATTTGATTGCTGGTCAAATTATGACAATCCATCAACAATACAGTGGAGTAAAGCATTCCAAATATTAACAAACCGGCTCTAAACATGTTCAGTGTCTAAATACAACGAATATTTTGTCATTTAATAATATTTTAAGATACCAAATATAAATTAAAAACGACACAACTTCTTGCATCATTTTTATCATTTATTTATTATATTTTTAGCTGACAGGGCCCATGATTTAATTCCCAACTATTTAATTTCTACTATTTTCCTCAAAAAGTTCGATAAAGTGCTTTGTATCTTTAGTTTTGTTGTATTTTGGGACTTAACAGTAATAGACATGAAATCGCCTGGATATATGCAATATATACAAGATTTCGAACTATATTATCGTACTTTAAAAATGAAATTAATTACAGCTCGAATATTTCAAGAAAGTTATTCGAAACAGTAATCAATGCTACATTTTACGGTATTTATTTTAGTATTCCGTATAATCAAATTTTAGTAAATTTTCTTGAACGTTTAGCACCACCTTTTTTCTAAATCAGAATATTTATTCTATTACTTTTCAATAGAAGGGTATTAGTGAATAAATTGCAATCATTCTGCAACCCTGTGCTCGACGAACTTGCTAAAGTACTACTCCAAAATTTAATTTTTCGTAGTTATTAAGTAATCTTTTCGGGCTATCCATGTCACTATTTTATTTTCTTCTATGGTGGGAAGCGTTGACCTTTTATTGTTCCTTCAGGCCAGTTTTTCCATATATTCCGCGATACTTCACAGTAGAGCGTGATACATCAAATTGCACGCTTTTTTTGACAGAACATGGTTCTAGTCGCTCGAATGAACTTTTGCATGGCAGCTTCCATGTATTTGTACCTACTGTTATTAGTTTTGGCTATTGGTGTAGGAACCACAAATTTCGATGATCGAATACTGAGAAGCTGCAAAATTTTCAATATGATGGTTTCAATCAAACTTATACTGAATCCTCAGAATGTTGATAACTCTTTTTAATTCTATTAGTTGCTATTACAAGTTTCTAGTTATATTAATGTGTCAGAGGATCATAATGCGCAGATATCTAGTTTCATTTGTTCCCTTAATGGACCTCCAGAATTTCAACATAAATTTAAAATTATCTTAGTTTGTTAGATCTACATCGCAAAAGATTGTGTTAGTGTTAGGTATTAACACAGATAACAGACGTTTAGACTCGATTTGAATCGTGTGTAAATACCCGCTACTGAAACTCCGAATAAATAAGACGCCTGAAACACGTTTGGCAAACGTTTGTAGATGTCGCAGTGATCGATACAATGCAGTTAGAGTGCAGCTGTCAAACATGTGTAGCAAACAGTTGCGCAGATGGCAATAGTGAAACACGGATTTCCAACGTTTATCAATTTGAAAATTTACACAGGTTTTTGAAGAAATTTTGTTCTAGCCTAAACGTCTGTTATCTGTGGTATTAACCAGTAAAACAATATCTTTTTCATGCGTAGTTTATTTATATTAGAGCGAAGTATTCTTTTTATAATAGTAATACAATTACTTACAAACCCTGTGTCATGCTGCACTGGATTGAAATTGAGTGCAAATATCAATTTTGAAATGAATTATGGTGAAAAAACACATATTAATTCCTAAGTCTTAAACCTGTCCTGTAACCAACAGTTTACGTTAAACACAGTTATTAATGGGGAATAATTTGGTCATTAAATGAGAACAAAAATCTTTTTTTATTACATACATCGATAAAGCTGATTTTCGTAATTGCAACAATGTTTTTTCCAACTCAGGAAACGTGAAAATAATATTAAAATTTAAAATAAAGAAATATTTTGACAGTCTGGATTTGATACTATCAGAAGGATTTGACACATCGAATTACACGACAAATGATGCCCTGTCAGAAAAAATTAATAGATGTTTTCCCGGTTTCCCGCAGGATTATTTTAGTTTGACGTAAGGTTTGTTCCAGTACACGGAAGTCACTCCGGAGTACACAGGAGCAAAAAATCTTTGCTCCTTTTTACTCCGGTTTGCTACAAGAAGAAGAAAAAAGAGAAGAGAGTACAGGATCAATTTTCTCCGGAGTACTTCCAGTTTCTCCTGGTACTGGAACAGTCCTATAAACACCATCCAATGCATATAGTTTTTTTTTCCATTTTGCGTGTTGTCTTGATAGGCCAGATGTAAACAACGGCAGTTTTCCTATGTATGGTTGCCAAGTTTACATAAGGTTTATTTTAAAAAACAAAAAAATCGTTTTTAAGTATTACAACGAATTTTTTTTTTTTGAAATAATGTTATATTATGTATATTGGATCTAAAATGTATCGAATAGAACGGAAAACTATATATAGCTTAATGACCCAATTGACAAAAAAGCGTCAGGGGGTCCATTATACGCAAAGGGTCCATTAAAGGCATTGTTGGGGACTGACCGCTTACCTTCCTGGGTTTTCGATAGCGGTGATAGCAGTAGTGCAGCCAGGTCCAACATCGACCGTTGATTAGGTGGTGAAGGGGTAATGTTCCTAGGGATACCAAATCCAATATTGGTGGACCGTTGATTAGGACCAACTGGTGGAAGCTTGTTCGGTAATGACCAATATCAGGTCAAGCTCACTCGCGCACAAAAACTGGCGTGTTTAGAGTACAATACCTTAGTAACACACATTTATTCGACGGGTAAAAAATGACATGCTATTTCAACTTAAATTCTATATTTGACTTAACTCTACACACATTAAAATGCGGGTCGGTTGCCCGTTCTTGGTGGTGACCTAATTTCGACTGCCTCTTCAATCGCATTTAGGTGGATCGGAAGGTGATGATCGAGAGGCCTAGATTCGGCTGACGGTATGTGAGAGATGATGGGATCTCACTCTCTTATCGCCCGTTATCAGTTCGGCATTTTCGCTGATGATAGTGATTGTAGGGTAATGCAATCACGGTGGCTCTCCATCGATGTACACATCGTAGGTAAATTGTGCCTTCACCAATGCATAGGCTGGACCGGTACCTTGGTCCTAAGTGCAAATGACAGTTTCTCTTTGTTCGCTTTCTCTTTCGCTAATAACTCGGTAGTTTATACGTTTGTTACTTAACTCTTAGCAGAATAAGCTAGCCGAAATCAGAGTTTTTCGATATATCCTGAAATAATATTGAAAAGTTTAAAGATGACGCCGTTATAATTTAAAGAGAAAGTAAACAAAGAGAGGTTCTCATTTGTACTTAGAACCATTTGACATGTTTGTCGAGAAATGTTCATCACAATATTTGACACAATGTACTGTCACCTTTATGTTTGAGCGACATTCATTTGAAATCGAATCAAAATGTACATTCCTGTACCGTTTTATTCACAAGTGGTATAAAAAGAGTTCAAGTCACGGTGGATTAAAATCTTATTCTGCGGTACTCTGCACCATCCCATCGCTTGCTTGAAAATTCTGTGAACCAAGTTACAATTTGTGAGAAAGAAAACTAAATAAATGAATATTAAAAAAACTGGATAAAAATGGCTCAAATTTCAAAAAGCTGGAAGATTTTTCCGATTGTCCGTTTGACTGGATGTTGTAAAAAAACTGGAAGAATCCAGTTTAAACTGGAAGGTTGGCATCGCTGGATGACTTTTATATCAAGCCATGTGATTTGTATGACGCTTATGAGTAAAGTGATGAGGTCTGCATTATAGAAAGTCTTACACAAGTTTACGAAAATTATAATTGGCAATTGTCTGAATTGATTGGTGGTTGAATTATGACAATCCCATCACAGAGAACAGACGTCCATCTTCAGCATTCAACTTGTGTAAAATCTCTAACGGTTTCGAAAGTAGTTTGGATATCTAAACCAGGTGCGCTACTGTCGTCATGTTTTTATGTGGCTGAGTGCGACAGAATTGACAGCGGTTATTCCTCTACCCAGTCAAACTAGTCCGGAACCGATTCGGACTTCCAGCATGAATTCTAGCTCAAATGCGTCAACCGATAGAGTCGGAATCGGTTGTTTTCTTTGAGCTAGATCCCATGCAGAATCCATCCAGGATTTCGAACCGGTTCCGGAATCGATTTGACGGATAGTTGGGATAGGTTGGTGTGGCGGCGCTAGTGTTTTTAATATATTAATTCAAATGTTTACACACGTTTTTTAAATATTTTTGTTCGATCATGGATGTCTGTTCTCTGTGATCCCATCAACAATACAGTGGAGTAAAGCATTCCCAATATTAACAAACCGACTCTAAACATGTTCAGTGTCTAAATACAACGAATATTTTGTCATTTAATAATATTTTAAGATACCAAATATAAATTAAAAACAAAAAACCGATTTAATCCACCTAGCAGTGAGATGGGACATTTCTTACACATATCACTGTTGGATCATTCATTAGTTTGCAGAACTCATGCGAAGTAGGCACCCAACTAGAGATGGGATGAAAACAGTTTCTAGTCATGTACGAATAAAATCTCGAATAAACTAAATAAATGAAAGAAAAACTTTAAAATTAATGAAACAAAAAATGAAATTAAAGGTGTTCAAATTCATAAAACGAGTAGAATGATTAATGTAAATCAAAATTAGAATATACACGAATCAAATTATATTAGCCTAATTATTGAAAATTTAGACTATATTTAGAAATAGTTATAAGATTAATAGAATAAATTGACTCAAACTAACAAATTGAATGAAATAAATAAAAGAAATTACTGAACATGAGATGAATAAAATTAAAGATATGAACAAAACGGATTAAATGAATCAAATGAATCACATGAATCAAATGAATCAAATAAATCAAATAAATCAAATGAATCAAATGAATTAAATGAATCAATTTAATTTAATGAATGCAGCGAATACAATGGAGATCAAATGATTGTAATAGAACAAATGAATAAAAAGAGTGGAATGAACAAAGAAAATAAAATGTATAAAAAATGAAATGAATAAATAAAACAAACTAATCAAATAAACAAAATGAGCCAAAGTGATAAAATGAATAAAAAAGAAGAAAATGAGCCGAATAAAATGCAATGATTGAAATAAAAAAATAAAGGATGTTAAAAGGTGATAAATTAATAGAAAAAAAATTGCGTCAAATAAATTATTTGGATGAAATGAATAAAACTAAAAAAATACTCAGATTAATAAAATGAAGAAAAATGAATGAACTGGAAAAAATGAATAGAATGCATTAAATGAAAACAGTGAATAAAATAAGTTAAATGAATGATATGAGTAAAATGCACGAAAATTATAAACTGGTCAAAGTGAATCCAAATGATGAAAATAACAAAGTAGATAAAATGAACGCAGATGAACAAAATGAATAAAAAGATGCTGAATAAAATAATTAATTAAAATGCAATGATCATTTAAATTTAAAGTTAAAAAACATTTTTGAAAATCTTGAATTTGAGAACCATTGCATCAGAAAGTTATGAAATGTTTTTGAAAATCTTATCTTCTTAGAAAAGGCTAATAAATATTCAATGGGATTTCTAGGGCTGCTATCCTTTTTTTGTTTTAGTCTTTTCGTTTTCACGCTTCTTTACTTGACTGCGTCGTTTCAAGATTATTTAGTGTTTCAACATTATTGATGGACCTAAATTAGTTATCAGGAACCTGGAACGTTCAATTTGCTTTGGAATTCAAAGTTTACTTTTTGGTCACATATTCCCGAAAAAAAATGTGCAGAATAGAATTAGCTGGTCCAGTAATTTAACGCGCCATTTTTTCGTGACGTTTACAAAGATTTGACGAATCTTCATTCGACAAATATGTCATAACTATATCAAATGAACGCCTACATCAAAACTTATTACAGATTCGGAAAGTAGACAAAATATCACGAAAGCCCTTTGAACAGAGAGCAAAATATGGAGAATGCGATTCGTAAAAGAAACAAGTAGGTATTTCAAAGTTTTCATTTGAATTAAAATAAATAATGTGAAGTGTCTAGGCTATGTCGATAGCATAAAAGGCGTGCATTCAGTTGATTATAATGCAGTCTCTTTCCAGTCATCCTTATAGCTTGCATATTGTTTCGTTCGGAATTCTCGTCCAGGAAATATGGATAAATAAGCCCTGTACAATCCAATATTGTGAAAAAGAAATGGTTCAAACTGTCATGATGGCAGAAATGTAGTCAGATCAACTATCTGTCCAATTCATAAGCTCTGATTGTAATCCTCGCTAATTTACTTGTGTAATATGGAAAACTCGAACGAAACGTGTGCTGAATTATCCAATGCCTCACTACTAATTGTGACTTCCATTGAAACTTCAATTGAAGTGTACTCAGCAGAGAACAGATATGGACGACGATAAGTTAGAAGACACCTTGTACTTGCATCCCCCATTGAGAGTGGGGACTTTGGGAGACTTCTTTTCCCGGATCTAATTCGTGGATATATTTGGGCTTTGATCCGTTATTTTTCATGAAAGTTCATACGACGTAAGAGAAATAGCAAGATAGATGTGAGTCGTGACAGTTGCCACCAACATGAAGAAAGAGAGAGAGAGAGAGAGAGAGAGAGAGAGAGAGAGATAGAAGGGAAGAGAAAGAAAGAGTGAGATAGAGATGGGGAGGGCATGTGAGGAATGGCAAGTGATGGTTCATGCCGAGACCTTATTTTTATGGGTATATTATGCGATATATTGATTCTTTACATCCTTATTATAAATAATGCAAGTAGTAATTTTTGCGCCATAGCCAATATAATCTGAATTTTGCAAAGAGCTAAATTTTTGCTAGAGTTTTGGGATTTAAAAATAACGTTTATTTCGGTGATGCCACGAGTCTTTTATCTCACTACTAGGTGAATGAGAAGTCTTTTATCTCACTACTAGGTGAATTACTTGATGATCTGTATAGTCCAATATTTACTTCAGGATTGAAGGCATCGCCTAATCCAAGGGATAAATACACGAACTCTAGAAAAAAAAATTCACTATGAACACATTATTTTGTTTTTGAAGTGAACTTTTTTTTGTTTTTTAAACTTACATATTGATTTTTGAGAAATAGTTCAATTATTTTATAGGTAATTCACAAAATGTTTCCAAAATCAAATTCCTTGAATCACGTAGATGTGTTTTCATACACCGATATTCCAAATCGGTTTAGTTTTGCTCCTAAACCACCAGTAAAGCAATACTCTATATGAAACGGTCTCCTTTTTAATTAGTGAAAATTGGTAAGCGAGGAATTGAAATACAAAATGTTTAATATCTCCGTCGCTCGTGAACGCATTTTGACAATATATAGCTTGATAGAAAGGTATTTTTACAAGGTTTCTAATTATGTGCGGGTTGTGGGACCACGTCGCTTTGTTTGAAAGTTATTTACTAAAAACCTGCAATGTTTTGACGAAATGACCTATATCTCAGAAAGTAAACAACGTATCGAAAAACAAAAATAATAGTGTCAAATGGGCACGTTAGGCCTTTCATTTGAATTCATAATAGAATAGTTTCATCAATATCGGTCATTAATATCGGTTCAGCCATTGCTGAGATAATTACATGACATTCTGTACATACATACATACATACACACACACACATACAGACATTGTCTCAATTTGTCGAGCTGAGTCGATTGGTATATGAGACTCGGCCCTCCGGGCCTCGGAAAAAGTTTTCAAAGTTTGAGCGAATCTTATACATTTCTTTTGTAAGAAATGTAAAACGACACAACTTCTTGCATCATTTTTATCAGTTCATACAATTGCTTGTACATTCATGTATAGCTATATCTGAAGCGTTTTGAAGAGTATTTTTAGCTGACAGGGCCCATGATTTACATGATTTAATTCCCAACTAGGTAATTTCTACTATTTTCCTCAAAAAGTTCGATAAAAGTGCTTTGTATCTTTAGTTTTGTTGTATTTTGGGACTTAACAGTAATAGACATGAAATCGCCTGGATATATGCAATATATACAAGATTTCGAACTATATTATCGTACTTTAAAAATGAAATTAATTACAGCTCGTATATTTCAAGAAAGTTATTCGAAACAGTAATCAATGCTACATTTTACGGTATTTATTTTAGTATTCCGTATAATCAAATTTTAGTAAAGCTTCTTGAACGTTTAGCACCACCTTTTTTCTAAATCAGTATATTTATTCTATTACTTTTCAATAGAAGGGTATTAGTGAATAAATTGCAATCATTCTACAACCCCGTGCACGACGAACTTGCTAAAGTACTACTCCAAAATTTAATTTTTCGTAGTTATTAAGTAATCTTTTCGGGCTATCCATGTCACTATTTTATTTTCTTCTATAGTGGGAAGCGTTAACCTTTTCTTGTTCCTTCAGGCCAGTTTTTCCATATATTCCGCGATACAACAAATTCCTTTTTTGCAAGGGGGATGCGTTCCGTGCAAAAAAAACCGTGTAAAAAATCCGTGTTATTTCGAGAAACCGTGTAAAAAAAATCCGTGCTATTTCGAGAAACCGTGCAAAAAAATCCGTGTTATTTTGAGAAACCGTGCAAAAAAAATCGTGTTATTGCGAGAAACCGTGCAAAAAAAATCCGTGCTATTTTGAGAAACCGTGCAAAAAAAATGGTGTTAACGTATGCGGAATGAAACTTGGACAACGCTTCCAGCATTAAAACAAAAATGCAATCGGTTGCAGGGCATCATACTAAACGTCATACTCTAGGCACACTTATTTTAAACATCCAGTATTAATTTCGACCCGCTAGGAGATACCATGTGAACGAAATGGCAGCGAAAGCCCAATCTGGCACCTAGCTATTATGCCAAAAAAAAGTTTTGGCGCATTGGAGGATTACGGCATACCTTTTGTACCAAAGGCTGATAAACCTCCAAATGTACCACAACTTCGCCCAAATGAGGATTTCTGGAATAATTTGAAGCAGAGAGTATATGCCAATAATTTTCGATCTAAAACAAACAAACGTGATAATCAAAATTAAGAAAGAAATTAAGAATATGCCAACACCATTTTTTTTGACTCCTTTGCAAAAAGTTCCTGTAAACTATCATAAAGCTTCTCGAATGGGCTCAATTTTTTTTCTACATTAAGTTAATAGACTGACAAATGTTTTCATACTGAGAGAACATTTAATAAATGGTTTTCTACAAAAAAATTGCCTTTTGAATTTTGTCCAAATTTTATTCCGCATACGTTATTTTGAGAAACCGTGTAAAAAAATCCGTGCTATTTTGAGAAACCGAGTAAAAAAATATGATTTTTTTTTATTAACAGCTATTTGCTTATGGTATTTAACAATGAATACTGACATTTTAAATGCACAAGGGGGCTGTCAATGTGCCCAGTAGAAGTTTTTTAATTTTTCGAGGAGGTTTTTTTTAGAAAAATGTAAGTTTTTTTTCTTCGTTAAAAGAAGTTATTGTCCGTTGAAAAGCAATAGTTAAAATGGTAAAACTATTCAACTATTTAGAGTTTGTTACCTTTTTGTAGATTACACTGTGCTACAGTGATTTTAAACTTTTAAAATGAACTAGTATAGCAAATGCGATACAAAGTAATGTACACACGAAATTTTGAAGCAAAAAAACATTTTTTGGGACCTTTGCCACAACAAAATTAGCTGCGTTGTCATTTTTAGCCGATTTTTGGTTTTGTAACATTTTTTGAACGAAGAAAGCTAGACCTTTCTAACAGTATGCGGTCATATACAGTTTGGTAAGAAACACTTTTCGATTCTGGGACAAAATTGTAATTTTTTGCGATTTTTTCATGTAAATGGTTTTCTTCTTATTAAAATAATTTTCATGAAAAGTAAAAAAAATATTTTGATACAAAGACTCTTTTGCGCAATTGAAATGTCAGAAATTGTCAATTTTCAACGGCCTATTGATTGGCTTTTAATTAATTAAATACTCTTTCCTGAAAAGAGGCAGCATTTGCCATTTTGCAATGTTGACAGACCCCTTCTTTGCATTTAAAATTTCCAAAACTGCACTTTGATTAAAAATTCTTTCCTGAAAAGTTGAAAAAATCGCTATTTTACAGTTAGCGAATCTAGTTTTTTTAACGACTGCAACCTATGCTTGGCGGATATCGGTCCGTCCCGCGAGGCAAACTTTGCAAAATCGTACGAAATGGCGACTATCTGCCAATTAAACACCGATCTTCGATAAACGATAAAGTTTTGTGCATGTGTATCTCAAAAAGTGTGATGTCCTCTAATTTGTCTACTTCTAAAAAATATTCTCCTGTCAGTGCGTTTGAGTCGCCTATATCTATACTAAACCAATTTAGAATTAGAACCGCCTTTTGTCTTGTTCCTATTTTTTTCTTTCGTCTCCTAGGTCTGAAGTATTGCCCCTTATTCGCAAATGCTTTATTCACTACAAATGTGCTATATTTCTTCTCGATCTTATAACATAATTTGAAAATCTCTGTTCTAAATAGTCGATATTGGTAGTTGTTATGATGTACAATACATTAGGAAAATATGCTAGAGTAGTGACAATATTTTTCAGTTCCACAGATACAATCTCCCTTTATTGGATACTTTAGAGTTATTCGCATCTGCTCTCGGAGACCACCAATCCTTCAAACGACTCAATCTTCTCGAACCGAATGCACATTTCAACCACTGAGCATTCAACTCGAACATATCACACCGAGGAAGCGATTTGTTATTTCCAAAACCAAAGCTCGAGTGAAACAATCAACATTCTCGTAGGTGCCAGTCCTGCACATCTTCTTGGAACCAGCTAACATATCCAAGCTCGACAGCTAGCAGAAGTCACATATATCTCCACCCAAGCGAAGTGATCAATTCACTTGTAAGTAGGACCACTCATCCACAAACCAGTCATGAACACATCCATACTGTAACCTTCTAGCATGTTCCAATACCAATTGATGATCTCCAATATATTATGTACTTATTTAATAAATTGAAATGACTAATGTCACTACCTAAAATAAAAAAAGATACATTCTTATAGTCTAAATTAAATTTATATTGTATTCGACATGTACATCCCTAATCAATTAAAATTCAAAATCAGTAAAATCCATACCCAACACCCCTCGATACCAAAATCCATCAAATCCCTCTCTCGACCGTTAGCACCAATCTTGACACAGACCGAGTGCGTTTCGACATCGATTTCCTCTAACATCTCCCAGCCGAGACGTCAAACTGGATAAATACAGCCGTCGGACGTCAGCCAGGAGCTTTTTGGTAACAGTTAATCAAACCTAACAAAACGTATTTTTTAAAAGTGAATCCTATTCAAGGTGACAGATAATTTCAAGCCGCGAACAGTTTGGCCACACTGTGTGAAAGTCCGCGACGCGAGTGAAAGGTCCCCCACGTCGTGCCAATTAATCAACGGCGAACGAGCACCGAGTCGACGCAACTTTAGACGGCAAGGAAGACCTCCACCGAGTCGACCCAAAATCGGACAGCGGTAAGACAGGCTGTTTTCGGTAGCCATCTAGGGGCGAGCAATCTCACGTGTCGATATTCCGACGGCTGTTCAGGCAGTCCGTCGGTCCACGTGAGTCGTCCATACACGGCATACCCAAAGGCGTAAAGGCGTCAGGAGGCTTCCAGCGGCACCCGACAGTGAGAGACGGTGTCTCACGTGTAGATATTCCGGCGAATACTCTTGTTTGTCGGTCCACGTGAGCCGTCCACCTGCGACGGCGCGAACAGTGTCGAATCATCAGACGGCGTCCATCGAGTCACGACGATCAGCAATGAAACACGTGTTAACGGTTCGTAATCAAATTATCCCTCACCTAACTTTCCCTATAAAATATGTCGAAAACTAAGAATAAAATGTTTAAATTACTTTCACCTAACAATCTTTATTCGCTATAATTTGTGAGTCCTTTTTAGCATTGCCTTATTGAATTTGACCTGGTAATTACAATTCCTCCTGGTAGTTTGTCCGCCCTGAGATAGCCTTTACAAAGAGATACTTACAATTGGCGCCCAACTGAAAAATAATAAGAAAAGTTTTCCAATTCTTGGGGCCAAAATTGGAACCCTTTTCACCCGAGCTGCAGGAGGAATCGTAATTAGTTACTCTAATTCCCATTTAAAACAGGTGGTGAAAGTGTGATTTGATATAATTGGTGAATCGTACAGTGATATATTTTAAACAGAAGTGAAATTTCGTTGAATTTTGTATTGGCCCGTGGTCACTGATAGTGGCTACCGTTTCGGGAAATTTCATATTGCTTTATTATATAGCTTATTCATAATCGATTACTTTATTTGCTGTCGGTGTATTCGACGATTTGACAAATCTAACCAAATTAATCATGAGTGAGTTGATTCGCAATTACGACCAGCTCGAAGCAATGATTCTAGGGTGGTATTAGGGTTGTGGTACCGGTAATACCGGTACCGAAAATCCCGGGAATACCGACCCATTTTTGGTACCGTAATACCGGTACTGAACAAAAGCCAGTACCGGTATTTTCGGTACCAAACAATTCTGTATGACAAATATGTTATCTCTATAGGGGGATCTGTTTCAAAATATCGGTCTGCAAGATAACGTTTAATTATATTAATTTGCCTTCTAGATAAATCGTTGAGATAACACCTTTGTGTGGGATCGAGGTGGGGCCATCATCATAATAATTTTAGAAGTTAAAGTTTTATTGGCGACATTCTGATTGGTTTCCATTATTCACTGGGTGGCGCGTAATAAGAATATGGTCTAAGTCATGTCTGTATTTGGTTTGCTCTTAAACCTTTATCTATAATAGAACGAACAGCGATTTAGTAGCTAACAGTTTTAGACTTGGTGAACTGCTTCAAATGGGGCGATTTGTAATTATTGGTATTCGGAAAATTCAGCAAAACACCATAGTTTACAAGAAAGCAAAGAGCCTGGATATGCGTTAGAGAATAGTAGACAAACGACATAAAGTTCGAAACCAATTTTCAGAAAAGCAAGAGAGGAAATGCGATTAACCTGCTCGGATTTACTGCCATTCTCGCTTTGATTTACTGTTGTTAATAGGGTTTCATACATTTACCATCTGTTCAAGTCGACGAAAATCGCACCACTTAGCAGTTATTGATTTCAAAGTGGCCTAGATTCCGAAATAAAAGAAGGTGCCCTATACGAAAAATATCTTATGTGAAATGAGTCTTGCCATTCCGGAGCAATTAAAAACAATAAACATGTTTTTGATCAGCAAAAATCAATCATCTGAGAATAAGATCATCAGTTTGAGCATTCAATTTCAGTTTGAAGCTTTTTTCGAATTTTTTAAAAAAATATTCGAGTACCGGTACTTTACCGGTACTACCGGTACTGAGGGCTTCAGTACCGTAGTACCGGTTCTCGCCAAAAAGGGTCGGTACTGCGAACCCTAGGTGGTATCATGATTTGCGCGTGGACCATCTTTTAGAGGATGAACTAGTGTTTGAATTGTCCATGCGAACAATAGTCATTCGCGATGACCCTTCACTCGCTCGCAGGCGACGTAGTCTGAGAGAACATTTGAAACTAGAAAAAGAAGAAAACAAATTCATTAATCCCCACTTGGAAGTTGATTTCTCAGTGGAAATCGAAGGATGCGAGAAGTACAACGAAATTTGTGAATAAATCACGACTGGTGATTGGTTAAGCAAGTCCAAATGCAAATCAAGACTACTGCATTTGGGTCACAAGCTGTATCAGTTACTTAATCATTCGACTGACGCCGAATACACGGAAAAAATAACAACTCTACTAACAGAGTCCGTTCGTGTATTGCAAAAATATTTTTATCAGATACTCGTTCCAGACACACCAGATAACCCGGATATGGAAAACGACAACGATCTGAATGATCTTTTCGCCGAGACTGATCCAAATGTCCCTGGAAACTCTAACCAAGGCATAATCCCTTTCAAACAAACTTCAAATCTCAGTCGAGATGACTTGGAGTGGATCCGCTCACTGCAAATCAGAATTAATGAACTTGAAAGGGAAAGTTGGGATAGACCCATTCTTCGAGATATGGCAACTCAAACCCTTCCTGATCATGAGCATCACATTCATCACCCACCACCAACAAAACCTATCCTTACGTCTAGTAAAACCAATTTGAATCCAATCAATCGGAACTTTGTAGATACAAATCTAACCAGTACGAACCCAATCACCTGTTGCAATAACCCTGCCCCTGCTGTTCATTTCCAGAATATTTCAGCTTCAAATAGCGTTCCATTGCCATCGGTGGTAGTCACAAATAATCCCATAGATTATCCCACCAACATGCAGCATTGGGAACAGCATCGGGGTACGCATAATTTTCCGTACACTCCAGGAGCGTCTGCGACAACAGCAATTCCCGGAGGTCAAAGTTCTTGGCACACCTCCTCGGGATGTCCTCAGCAGCATCAGAATATTCTACTTACCTCCGCTCAAACTCCTTTTCACCATACCTTACATGGAAGTCAATCTCGACGATCATTGCCAGTGTCAAAATGGTCGATTACCAAATATGATGGCGAGGATCAGGGATTAAGGTTGAATGAATTTCTCGAAGTAATTCAAGCCCTGTCCTTAGCCGAGCAAGTCTCCGAGATCAAGTTGTTCGAGTCTGCTGTTCACCTTTTTGCGGGAGCCGCATTAAAGTGGTACATGACCATGCGCACTACAGGACGCTTACTAAACTGGCAGCACTTAGCGCTAGAGCTTAAACGGTCCTTCATGCATCCGGACCTTGACGCTTTAATAAAAATGAAGATATATCAAAGACGCAGCAGAGAAACGAATCATTTCATGAGTTCTATTATGAAATGGAAAGACTTTTTCGTACAATGAGTTTACAATTACCCGAATACGAAAAAGTACAAGTACTGATACAGAACATGAGGATCGATTATAAAAAACAACTTAATTTTATCCCTATAAGTGATTTACTAACCTTGGTAGCAGCTGGTCAGAAAATTGATGCACTCAATTTCTCTGCATACAATAAAGTATTTGGGACAGAGAAATCGGTGCATATCATAAATAATTCTGGATCATAGAAAAGTAAGAAAGAGCAAAAGAATCAACCAAATGCTGACACACAATTACAATCGAACTCTTCGAGAAACAATAACCCCCGAAACCTAGCTTATTCATCGCAGAACACTCCCATTCAAAACCAGCCTACTTCTCAAAGAAGCCACGAACAAGCAGCAGCATCTTCTAACCAACCACCGATACCCACACTGGAAAACTTAAAAAAAACTCATCGCCCCCCCCCCCTCAAATAATCACTGCTACAACTGTGGCAAATATGGCCATCGGATTATTAACTGCAGAGTCCCAAAAGGCGTGCTCTGTGAAAATTGTGGATTTCGTGGTTACCCCACAAACAACTGACCATATTGTATAAAAAACTCTAGGCCAGTGAGCGAAAACCGCCGCTTGCTGAATCCCAACAATTGAATGCGTACAACACTTCTCTCTCTAATTTTGAGTTAGCACCAGAAACCATATATTCAGGAGAACCAACCATTTGCTCTATTTCGTATCCTGTTGTAGGTGATAACAGGCCCTATATTTCAGTTCAATTATATGATGTGAAAATTTCTGCTTTACTAGATAGTGACTTGACCCTCATCAATGATTCTATTTTCTCTAAATTAAATCAAAAGTCAAAAAAAATATCTCCGCGTAAACCGATTGTGTTGCGTACAGCTAACGGCGATCAACTGAACATTTCAGGGCAACTATACTTACCTTTCGCTTTTAATGGGGAAGTAAAAATTATCCCCACGCTAGTAGTTCCAGATTTAGCAATTAATTGTGTCTGTGGAATGAATTTTTGGGAGAAGTTCAAAATAAAACCCACAATCCCCGAGTGCTGTTTTCTAGACACAGCGCAAAATTTCGCAAATGACCCTTCCCCTCCATCATCCGTTCTTTCGGCTGAAGAGGAACAACAGATAATACATGTTAAGCAGCTTTTCCGCGCTGCTAGCAAGGGGAAATTATCCCTCACCCCACTAGCAGAACATAAAATAGAGATTCAGGACGAATGGACAACAAAACCACCTGTTCGTCAATTCCCATATGTAATGTCACCTAAAACCCAAGGTTGCAGATGAATTACATAGGTTACTAGAAACTGGTATAATCGAACGCAGCAACTCAGAGTGGTCTCTGAACTGCGTACCCGTAATAAAGCCTCATAAAGTACGCTTGTGCTTGGACGCCAGAAAAATAAATGAGCGTACCGTACGTGATGCTTACCCCTTGCCACACCCCTGCCGAATTTTGAGTCAACTACCAAAAGCGAATTATCTTTCAACCATAGATCTTTCGGAAGCTTTCCTACAGGTTCCGTTAGATAGGGCTTCTTGAAAATACACGGCCTTTAGTGTGCAAGGCTAGGTGTTGTTCCAATACACCCGAATGCCTTTCGGCCTAGTAAACAGTCCAGCCACATTGGCGAGGCTGATGGATAGGGTGTTAGGTCACGGTGTGTTGGAACATTATGTCTTCGTATATCTTGACGATATAGTCATAGTTGCGGAGACATTTGAGCATCACGTTCGGCTCCTTCGCGAAGTAGCTCGCAGACTAAATGAGGCAAACCTATGCATCAATCTAGAAAAATCCAAATTTGGAGTTCAAGAAGTTCCATTCCTAGGATATCTCTTAAGCACCGAAGGTCTTCGTACCAATCCTGACAAAATCAAACCGATTGTGGAGTACGAAAGGCCTAACACTCTCACCAAGCTGCGGAGATTCCTAGGAATGGCGAACTATTACAGACGCTTTATTCCGGACATTAGTAAAATAACCGCCAGCCTCACCGATCTATTAAAGTCCAAAACAAAAATTATAAAATGGTCCGACGAAGCGGAAGAAGCTTTCTGTGCCACTAAAGAATGCCTTATTTCAGCTCCAATATTGGGTAGCCCCGATTTTACTAAAGAGTTTGTCATCCAAACCGATGCAAGTGACGTTGCTGTTGCTGGAGTGCTTACGCAGCATCAGGATGACGGGGAAAAGGTAATATCGTATTACTCGCACGAACTTACTACTCCACAGCGAAACTACCATGCTGCAGAAAAGGAAGCACTAGCCGCATTGCTAGCTATTGACGCCTTTCGTGGATACGTTGAGGGTTATCACTTTACGTTGATCACGGATTCCTCAGCGTTAACACATATACTGAATTCCAAATGGAAGGTGGGTTCCAGTTGTAGTCGGTGGAGCTTGGACCTCCAGCAATACGACATGACAGTGGTTCACAGGAAAGGGAAAGAAAATATTGTTCCTGATGCTCTGTCGCGTAGCGTTGCTGTGGTCGAAGCCTCACCTAACCCATCATGGTACTCGTCAATGCTCGAAAAAGTTAAAAATCACCCTGATAGATATGTCGATTTTAAAATAGAAGGAACACAGCTGCATAAATTCGTAACCGCGAAAAATGATTTGTACGACAGTAGATTTGAATTGAAACTGATTCCGCATCCCGATGAAATCAGGAAAATAATCATCCAAAACCACGAACAGAACTTTCATTCCGGATACGACCGAACTTTGTATCGTATCCAGAAACGATTTTATTGGCCTAGAATGTCATCCGATATTCGATCGCACATTCAAAGCTGCTCAACCTGCAAAGAAATAAAAGGACTTTTTGTTTCGGTCACTCCTGAAATGGGAAAAATGCGCTGCGCTAACCGCCCGTGGCAAATCATATCAATCGACTTCGTAGGACCACTTCCCAGAAGTAAAAATGGTAATCAGCACATCCTGGTTGTTGCAGATTATTTCTCAAAGTGGGTTTTGATACAACCGATGAAAAAACTCGACAGTACGACCATGTGTGCGACGCTGAGGAATCAGTGGTTCTACCGCAACTCAGTGCCGGAGGTGATTATCTCAGATAATGGTAGCACCTTCACTTCAAAAGAATTTAAATCACTTCTAGATTTTTTTGGTATCAAACACTGGTTAAATTCGAGATACCATTCACAGGCAAACCCTGTGGAACGGGTGAATCGAACGATCAATACGGCCATCCGCACTTATGTCCGAGATGATCAACGACTCTGGGATACTAGAATCCCAGAAATTGAGCTCATGATCAACACGAGTGTACATTCTGCCACTGGCTTCACGCCATATTACATCATACACGGCCACGAACTATCAGAATTGGGATTGGATCACAGCTTAGCACGACATGGTAAACTCCTCTCCGACGAGGAAAAAGAAGAACGTCGTAAACAAATGTTCGACAAAATTCATGAACTGGTTTGAAAAAATTTAACTAAATCAAACGACACTACACGAAATCAGTATAATTTAAGGCATCGTCGTTTCGCCAAATCATTCACCGTTGGGCAATTAGTCTACCGGAGAAACATGAAAGCCTCGAATGCCGGTGAAAACTATAACGCGAAATACGGTAGGCAATACATCCCGTGCAAAGTCAAGGCCATAAAAGGTTCATCTTCGTATGAACTGGAAGACTTGGCGGGGAAAAACATCGGTATCTGGCCAGCCGTACATTTGAAGCCCGGATAAGTGATAAGCACACAACGAATCCTACCCGTGTGATTTCGTCTAATTTTGGCCGTAATTTTTCTCGCCAGAACGCTGAAAAATAGTAATAAAATTAATTAATACCCGCCTACGGTAAATAAACGTTTTCTGCAGCCAGGCATTCTCGTGTTACTTTGACGTTTGACATTAGAAACATTAAAGTCGACATAAGAAGGCTCAAAATGAGAGCGAACGCCGTGTGGCCAAACTCGATAAACTATTTTCGTTATGTTTCCAATACCGTAGAAAGCAAAGGTGCGAAACATGATAGACAAATGATGATGATTGAAGTTTGGAACTTCAGCTCTTGCGAAAGAGTTTAAAAAAGAAGTTCGCTGAAAACTTGTACAATTAGGGCGCCCTAGAATTATTGCTATACTATTAAATAAAATTTGAGTGAATGTGTATGATCGGATGATTGTGAATTAAATGGTACGAATGATCGAGAATGAGCGAGAGAGGAAAAAAAAATTTGTCCAAGACGTTAGATAGCTTGCGATAGTAAAGAACTAATAAGAAGATGATAAAAGAAAATTTATCTTCTTGCAAATCATATATACATTTTTCTTGGCAATTTAAATTGACCAGTAATAAAATTCGAATTAGCTGATTGAGATGGCGTGGCGATTCAAGATTCCTTTTCTAACGAATTATTATGCGATGTACGAACCACTAGTTGAATCAAAATCACACTTTAAAAAAAAGGGGGATACCTTTTTTTATCCCAACCTAGGGAAAATTGTAACCTTCTAGCATGTTCCAATACCAATTAATGATCTCCAATATATTATGTACTTATTTAATAAATTGAAATGACTAATGTCACTACCTAAAATAAAAAAAGATACATTCTTATAGTCTAAATTAAATTTATATTGTATTCGACATGTACATCCCTAATCAATTAAAATTCAAAATCAGTAAAATCCATACCCAACACCCCTTGATACCAAAATCCATCAAATCCCTCTCTCGACCGTTAGCACCAATCTTGACACAGAACGAGTGCGTTTTTGTCTGTGCGTTTCGACATCGATTTCCTCTAACATCTCCCAGCCGAGACGTCAAACTGGATAAATACAGCCGTCGGACGTCAGCCAGGAGCTTTTTGGTAACAGTTAATCAAACCTAACAAAACGTATTTTTTAAAAGTGAATCCTATTCAAGGTGACAGATAATTTCAAGCCGCGAACAGTTTGGCCACACTGTGTGAAAGTCCGCGACGCGAGTGAAAGGTCCCCCACGTCGTGCCAATTAATCAACGGCGAACGAGCACCGAGTCGACGCAACTTTAGACGGCAAGGAAGACCTCCACCGAGTCGACCCAAAATCGGACAGCGGTAAGACAGGCTGTTTTCGGTAGCCATCTAGGGGCGAGCAATCTCACGTGTCGATATTCCGACGGCTGTTCAGGCAGTCCGTCGGTCCACGTGAGTCGTCCATACACGGCATACCCAAAGGCGTAAAGGCGTCAGGAGGCTTCCAGCGGCACCCGACAGTGAGAGACGGTGACTCACGTGTAGATATTCCGGCGAATACTCTTGTTTGTCGGTCCACGTGAGCCGTCCACCTGCGACGGCGCGAACAGTGTCGAATCATCAGACGGCGTCCATCGAGTCACGACGATCAGCAATGAAACACGTGTTAACGGTTCGTAATCAAATTATCCCTCACCTAACTTTCCCTATAAAATATGTCGAAAACTAAGAATAAAATGTTTAAATTACTTTCACCTAACAATCTTTATTCGCTATAATTTGTGAGTCCTTTTTAGCATTGCCTTATTGAATTTGACCTGGTAATTACAATTCCTCCTGGTAGTTTGTCCGCCCTGAGATAGCCTTTACAAAGAGATACTTACAATACCAACGAGAATAGATCATACCAGACGAAGGCCACAGGTCCAGCACCAACTTGTCCCATCTCAGTAAAAAAATAGACTTGTGCCTGTCCCTAACTCTTTGAAAGCTCTATTTAATCAGAGATCACTAATTGGTTGATAAAAAGAAACATCAGTCGTTATATACTCAGACCAAACAATACGTATTGCGTATCCCTGCATATTAAAATCTCCGCTATCAGTTTCTAGCTTATCAAACTGAACAAGCAAAATTAATATACTTTGTGTAGTGGCACTACCCAGGGGAACTTGGCCATATAGTAATTGCTCCATTGCCAATGCGATGTGATATATGAACCGGAATATTCTTTGATGATATCTAAAAAGCATACAATCCTATAAAAACCATTGCCCAACATTATTGATTTTCAACTACCATAACTTGAATTTTGAATAACAACTCATTTTCTAAAATTGAAAAATACGCGATTTTTACACATTGGCGGATTATCCCCATTTGCATTGCAAATATCCAATGCCATTTATTTTCAGCTGCCGTTACTAAATGCCTATTAAAAATATTTTTTTTTGCACGGTTTCTCGAAATAACACGGATTTTTTACACGGTTTCTCGAAATAACACGGATTTTTTTGCACGGTTTCTCAAAATAACACGGATTTTTGCTTTTCTCATATAAAGAAAGGCTATGCAATCACTGTAAAAATCGACTTTTTGCCAATGCGATGTGATATATGAACCGGAATATTCTTTGATGATATCTAAAAACATACAATCCTGTAAAAACCATTGCCCAACATTATTGATTTTCAACTACCATAACTTGAATTTTGAATAACAACTCATTTTCTAAAATTGAAAAATACGCGATTTTTACACATTGGCAGATTATCCCCATTTGCATTGCAAATATCCAATGCCATTTATTTTCAGCTGCCGTTACTAAATGCCAAATAAAAATATTTTTATTGCACGGTTTCTCGAAATAACACGGATTTTTGCACGGTTTCTTTTCTGAACCGATTTTGACAAACTTGATTTTAACTGAAAGGTCCATCAGCTGCTGTTGAATTTTGTGTAGATCCGAGTTCTGGTTCCTGAATTACAGTGTGATACGTACGATCACGCAGCAAATCCCGATTCTAATGAATTCTGCAATGAATGTAGAAAGGTGAATTCTAGGTCACCAACAGTCATTCAAAGGCTCTTTGGCCACACTGGCCACCATCGACGGATCCGGAAGCATCCAAATTCAGAATAATGGTTATATTGGTTTTTCGAAAATGGCTAGACCGATTTGATAAACTTAGTCTCAAATGAAAGGTGTTGCGTCCCCGGAAACTGATATTAAATTCCATCTCCATCCGATTTCCGGCTCCGGAGTTACGTAAACACAACTGTTGAATTTGTAGATCTAGGTCACCAACAGTCATTCAAAGGCTCTTTGGCCACACTGGCCACCATCGACGGATCCGGAAGCATCCAAATTCAGAATAATGGTTATATTGGTTTCTCGAAAATGGCTAGACCGATTTGATCAACTTAGTCTCAAATGAAAGGTGTTGCGTCCCCGGAAACTGATATTAAATTCCATCTCCATCCGATTTCCGGCTCCGGAGTTACGGGTTGTGGAGTGCGATCACATAGAAAACTCCGATTCAAACCGATACCGCGATGAATGCAAAAAGGTGCTCTTATATATACTTACCAAGTGTAATAATAATGAAAGACATTTCCATAATGTTATATTGTACGAACCAGGTATTAAATCATAGTTTGGAGAAATGAGAAAGGCACAATTGCACCTCTAGGTGGATTAAAACAGGTTTTTATGCACGGTTTCTCAAAATAACACGGATTTTTTGAACGGTTTCTCGAAGTAACACGGATTTTTTTACACGGTTTCTCGAAATAGCACGGATTTTTTTGCACGGTTTTTTTTCACGGAATGATCAAATCATTAAACTGGTAAATCGAAATAGGTATTCTATACATAAAAATCGTGTTATTTTGCAAAACCGTGCAAAAAAGTCGTGTAAAAAAACCGTGCAAAAAAGTGCGTGCAAAAACAGAATCCGGTGTACTTATTTTCGGATTCATTATCTACTCACATATACTTACCAGTATACTAGGTAATCACCACCAAATTATAGGAAGAATCAATGGTGAAATTGGTATTGCACTTCAAAACTTACCACAATCTGACGTTCATTAAGACTCTAGGTCAGAGATCTTGTTCCACTATACTTACACACAATTCCACAATTTCCCGCATTCTTTGGCTAAATGAAGTGCACTAGACAAACTACAAGGGAGAACACACCAATTGTTCAAAATACAATTTTAAGCTTAAGCCGAACACGAACCGCCATGTTTGAAAAACGAGAAAAACAACCAAGTCCATTTCAGCCGCCCAAAAATTTGTCTAAGTATTGAAATTGCCTTTAAATCGCATTCGCAAATTGCATTTGTTCCTAGGGGCAATTAGCACAGGCGAGTTGAGTCAAACGTCAAACTTTTTAAATCGCCTGACCATGTTCGTCCGCTCTTTTTTTGACAGAGCTTCTTCTTATGTTTTACTAATCCCTGTTGAAAACGACATACCCCACTCGACCAATGTTGCCAAAATATTTGTTTTGTTTCGGTAGTATATTTGTTCTGATTAAAATATTCTATATTATGTACCAATTTCTTGCTTCTGGAAAAATCAAAGATTTAGTCTTTATATCCGCATTTAAACGATCATAACGTTTTTTTGCATCGGAATACAGCAAAACAAAATAATACATATTCGTTGTTGAACATTAGGAAAAATATCTTCATGCCTCTTCATTTTTGTAAGTTGCTTTCTGAGTCCAGTAACCTCTGTCACAAGAATAATCTTCTCTGTTCGGATTTATTTTAAATATTCTAAAACTACTTTTCTGCAAGGTTTAATTTTTGTTTTGGAGCAATGTATAGGTTTGTTCCAGTACTATATGTGATCGTTTCGGAGAAAACAGCAGTAGAAAATACACGCTCCTATTTACACCGATGATCGATTTAGTTGAAAACTGTAAAATTCAACTGTATCGACAATACCAAAAGAAGAACAAGAAGCGACTTCCATGATAACTTTCTCCCTGTTTGCTCACTACTTCCAATTTACTCGATACTGGAACAAAGACAATTTTTACATGAAGTTCAAAATATTGTCATCCTTACGCTACACAGCCTGTTGATTTCGAAAAGCGGCATTTTTGCATTATTCCGCACACAGAACAGAATCCACGATAACCGCGCTACCAGATCTCTCGGGAACTTCAGTTCTGGATAATATGTTTGATTTCGTCTGCCAAATAATGCCTGCACTTCATAATAACAGACGGATGTTATAGAAAAAAGCGGTATCTCGAGAAAACAAAAAAATCAACAGTTAACAATCGTCGTTTTATGTTTGATATCAAAATATGACAACACTTCCAAGCAGCCCTTTAGTACTTTTAGTTTCCAAGCCGAAGGTTTGCCTATGTCACTTTCGTCCAATCACGAGCTGGTTCAGAATTGGTTCAAAAACAGGGGACAGAGCTGGCGGATTCTATCCTAGGTCATACTCGCTTAAAGTCTTGATTTCAAGACGAACGATTATGAAAAGCAATTGTAGAACCCAAGTTTTATCCTTGTTTCAATCTAAAACTAACAATCTAACAATAACGACAATGACATCCGCTCAATAGTGTGCGTTTGGGCATTCTTGTCAATCATGTCATATGGTTACGCGCCTCTTGCGGTGAGCACGGAAAGTAATAAACATGATAAATTAACGTTTGAAAAAGCCGTTAAATTTCCTCAACACATTAGTGACCTCGAGTGTCATGTCTGGTAGGTCTGTGCTATAAGGATGACTGGAAAGAGAGTACATTATTTTCACCTGAATACACGGCATTTGTACTATCCACATATCCTAGCAACTTCACACTATTTACAACAATGCAAATGAAAATTTTGAAAATTCTACCTGTCTCATTCACGAATCGCATTCTTTCTCTGTCGCTCTCCGTTTAAGGGGTTTAAAAGCATATGTGACCTTGACTTACTTTACTATTTCCAAATTCGCATATTTCTAGAGAAAATTTAGAATAGGACGTAAGTAACAATGAGAGATTCTCTTTGGGGTCTTTCTCTTCTGTTCATTACTCGGCCATTTCAGCATTTACTACTCTACTCTTTGCATAATATGATAGTAAAAACCGCCGGCTTTCGATATGTACTGAAAAATTAGTGCAAAGTGTTGTAATGACGTTGTAATAAACGAAAGAGAAAGTAAACAAAGAGAGGCTCTCAATGTTACTTACGTCCTATTGAAAATTTTCTCTAGATTTAGGTATTCTGCAGAAAAATCTTTTTTTTTTTTGAATATGTAACCAAAATGACAACTTTGAATTCCAAAAGAAATTGAACGTTCCAGGTTCCTGATAACTAATAAAGGTCCATCAATAAGGTAGAAACACCAGATAATTTTAAACGACACCGCCAAGAACAACGAAAACAAAAAGGTTAAAACAAAAAAGAATGAAATCTTAAGAAAGTTCATTGCATATTAATTAGCCATTTTTCAGATGATAACAAAACAATTTATAACTTTAAGTCTCTACGCATCGCTCGATCGAGATAGAAGTGATTTATTTTCGGTCTGTTGGAAAAAGAACAGTGCAGTAATCCGCGTTCAAGGTTATTTTGCCATTCTCTGCCTCTTCGAGGTTTGGACTTTTATTCTTTTGTGCGTGTGTTAACCGTTAGGCCACATTCCTCAACCTTTTGTTCGTAAAGCGAGGATTGAACAATAACCAGCTATTTAAGCTGGACTGGTGCATCGTGGGAAACGAGTATACAGATAAGTGAAATCTACCTTTTTGATACATTTACGGCTTTTTCCCGTCTGCGCGGGTGCTGACCCCGTGCGTTGACGGTGTCGATGGCTTCCTCCCCGGATGGCCAAATGGAGATCGAGTCGACTCCTAAGGCTCCCCCCGACCCAAACAATATCCAGAGCTCTCGACCGGTCCCTTTGTGGTCTTCTTTCGGCCCAAAACAAAATCGCTGAATCTAATACAGATTTCAAAAGACCTGACGGAACGGTTCTCGGCTGTGACCGAAATAAAAAAGGTCCGCTCAGACAGGCTGAGGGTCGTGCTGACTAACTCAAAGCAGGCAAACGATATTGCTTGCTGCGAGCACTTTACGAAGGACTATCACGTGTATATTCCAGCTGTAAAAGTACAGTCTGAAGGCGTTGTCACCGATGACAGTTTGACATGCGAGGATCTGCTGCAGTACGGGGTTGGCCGTTTTAGAGACCGCATACTTCAGCCAGTGAAAATACTCGAGTGTAAGCGTTTGCACTCAGTAGTAGTTGCGGGGGATGGTTCAAAAACGTACCCCCAATCAAACTCTTATCGGTTGACCTTCGCTGGTACCGCTTTGCCAAATTACGTCCTCTTGCACAAGGTTCGTCTGTCTGTGCGTCTGTTTGTGCCGCGGGTCATGAATTGCACAAAGTGTAAACAATTGGGTCATACAGCCACCCACTGTAGCAATAAGGCCCGCTGTGGAAAATGCGGGGAGAATCATCTAGATGATTCGTGCAGTAAGAATGCTGAGAAGTGTCCTTACTGTGCAGAGAATCTGCATGATATCTCGGCATGTCCCGCGTACAAACTACGCGGGGATAAACTGAAACGTTCCCTTGCGGGACGATCCGAACGTTCTTTCGCAGAAATGCTAAAGAAAGCTACACCACCAACCTCAACAAACATCTATGCTCACTTGCCTCCTAACGAGGGTGAGGCTGATGACCCACAAGAGGGAACATCTACTAGGGCGCCTAGAATTTATAGGAAGAGGAGGAACATTTCCTCTCCTAAAGTTCGTTGTAAAGGCCAGAAGGTATCCCTTGACGAGACTCCTAAAATCACATCTATTGGAAGTGTTGCAACCAAACCGAAGCAATTAGCTCCTGGTCTCGGAGGATTAAGCTCAGAGAAGGAGTTCCCAGCACTTCAAGGAACATCAAAAATCCCAAGTGTTCCTTTTGTTTCAGTTCGAGAGTAATCACAGCACTGGAATTATAAAACTCTCGGACATAGTGGACTAGATAATAAAAACTTTCAATATAACTGATCCTATTAAAAGTCTTATGTTAGCTTTTCTCCCTACAGTGAGAACATTTTTGAAGCAGTTGACTGCTAAATGGCCCCTCCTCTCAGCGATTGAATCCTTCGATGGCAAACTCATCGAACGAGGTCACGGATTTGATCACTGTTCTACAGTGGAATTGCAGAAGTATCATCCCGAAAATCGATTCCTTCAAAATTTTAATAAATAATTTGAGTTGCGATGCATTTGCACTATGTGAAACTTGGTTAACTTCCGACACAGATCTCAACTTCCACGACTTTAATATTATTCGCCTGGATCGAGACACCCCCTATGGAGGAGTACTTTTGGGGATCAAAAAGCGCTATTCCTTCTACAGAATTAACCTTCCCTCGATAACAGGTATTGAAGTTGTCGCTTGTCAAGTAACAACCAAAGGCAAAGATCTTTGCATAGCTTCCATATATATTCCCCCCAACACCGCGATTGGGCATCGCCGGCTACATGACATCATAGAATCCCTGCCTGCACCGCGACTAGTTTTAGGCGACTTTAACTCTCACGGTACGAAATGGGGTTGCCTTTATGATGATAACCGTTCCTCTTTAATTCACAATATTTGCGACAACTTCAACATGACAATTCAAAACACGGGTGAAATGACACGGATTCCCGCCCAAGCGCATTAGATTTATCCCTTTGCTCGACCTCGCTAAAGTTAGAATGAGCGTGGAAGGTAATCCCTGATCCCCACGGTAGCGACCATCTGCCGATCGTAGTCTCAATCAATAACGGCTCAAGGCCATTGGAAACAATCAATATTTCGTATGACCTCACACGAAATATCGATTGGCAGAGCTATGCTGCCGCGATATCCGACAACATCGAATCTACTCAAGAACTTCCTCCGGAGGAAGAGTACAGCTTTTTGGCTGGCTTGATTCTCGACAGCGTGAATCAAGCTCCACCTAACCCAGTACCGCGCGAACATACAAAAACATTCTCCCAATCCCTGGTGGGATAAAGAGTGCTCAGACGTGTACGCAGAGAAAGCCGCCGCGTTTAAGACCTTCCGGAACGACGGGTTACCCGCTAGTTTTCGACAGTACGCGACGTTAGACAAGCGAATGAAGAGTTTGATGAAAGCAAAAAAACGCGGTTATTGGCGCCGGTTCGTCGACGGATTAACGAGAGAAACATCGATGAGCACTCTTTGAGGAACAGCCCGACGTATGCGAAATCGAAACAGTACTAATGAGAGCGTGGAATATTCAAACCGTTGGATATTCGATTTCGCAAAGAAGGTTTGTCCGGATTCCGTCCCGGCACAGAAGATCTACCGCGCCGCGTCCCGTCACGATAACGCGAACGAAACACCTTTTTCGATGGTGGAGTTCTCACTTGCTCTCTTGTCGTGTAACAATAAAGCTCCAGGGCCAGACAGAATCAAATTTAACTTGTTGAAGAATCTGCCAGACTCTGCCAAGAGACGCTTGTTGAACTTATTCAATAAGTTTCTTGAGGCTAACATTGTCCCACACGATTGGAGGCAAGTGAAGGTCATCGCCATCCAAAAACCAGGAAAACCAGCCTCCGACCACAATTCGTATCGACCGATCGCAATGCTATCTTGTATCCGGAAGTTGTTCGAGAAAATGATCCTATCCCGCCTCGACAATTGGGTCGAAGCAAATGGCTTACTGTCAGATACACAGTTTGGCTTTCGCAAAGGCAAAGGGACGAACGATTGTCTTGCGTTGCTCTCAACCGAAATTCAATTGGCCTATGCTAGCAAAGAGCAGATGGCATCAGTGTTCCTAGATATAAAGGGGGCTTTTGATTCAGTTTCTATCAACATTCTTTCAGAGAAGCTGCACCAGCATGGTCTTTCAGCGACTTTAAACAACTTTTTACTAAACTTGTTGTCGGAAAAGCACATGCATTTTTCGCATGGTGACTTATCGACATCACGATTTAGCTACATGGGCCTTCCCCAGGGCTCATGTCTAAGCCCTCTGTTATACAATTTCTATGTCAACGACATTGATGAATGTCTTGACAATTCCTGCACGTTAAGACAACTTGCAGACGATGGCGTGGTGTCTGTTACGGGACCCAAAGCTGTCGATCTACAAGGTACATTACAGAATACCTTGGACAATTTGTCTGCTTGGGCTATTAAGCTGGGTATCGAATTCTCCACGGAGAAAACTGAGCTAGTTGTATTTTCAAGGAAGCATGAACCAGCACAACTACAGCTTCTATTAATGGGTCAAACTATCGCTCAGGTCTTCACAGTAAAATATCTAGGGGTCTGGTTCGACTCGAAAGGTACTTGGGGATGCCATATTCGGTATCTGAAACAGAAATGCCAACAAAGGATCAACTTTCTTCGTACAATAACCGGAACGTGGTGGGGTGCCCACCCAGGAGACCTAATTAGGTTGTATCAAACAACGATACTGTCGGTACTGGAATACGGATGCTTCTGCTTTCGATCCGCCGCGAACATACATTTCATCAAACTCGAAAGAATTCAGTATCGTTGTTTGCGTATCGCCTTAGGGTGCATGCAGTCGACCCATACGATGAGTCTCGAAGTGCTGTCGGGCGTTCTCCCGCTGCAAAATCGATTTTAGGAACTCTTATATCGATTGCTCATACGATGCGATATCTTGAACCCGGTGGTGATTGAAAATTTCGAAAGGCTTGTTGAGTTCAATTCTCAGACCCGTTTTATGTCCCTGTACTTTGACTACATGGCGCAAAATATTAATCCTTCTTCTTACAATCCCAACCGTGTGCATTTCATAAATACTTCTGAATCTACTGTTTTCTTCGACACATCCATGAAAGATGAGATTATTGGAATTCCGGACCACATACGCCCACAAGTGGTTCCAAATATTTTTTTTAATAAATTCCGAGAAGTCGACTGTTCTAAGATGTTTTATACTGACGGATCAAACCTCGAAGGGTCCACTGGCTTCGGTATTTTCAATCAAAAGTTCACCGCCTCCTACAAACTCAGTGACCCTGCTTCAGTTTACGCCGCAGAACTAGCTGCTATTCAGTATACCCTTGGAGTCATTGACACATTACCCGCAGACCATTACATCATCGTCTCGGATAGTCTGAGTTCTATTGACGCTATTCGCTCGATGAAACATGGAAAGCATTCCTCGTATTTTTTGGGGAAAATACGGGAGCTACTAAGTGCTTTATCTGACAAATCTTTCCAGATTACCTTGGTGTGGGTCCCTTCTCATTGCTCCATTCCGGGCAATGAGAAGGCGGACTCCTTAGATAAGGTGGGTGCCATTGAAGGTGACGTTTTTGAAAGACCAATTTGCTTCCTCGAATTTTTCAGTATTACTCATCAGAGAACCCTCGAAAGTTGGCAAACCTCGTGGAGCAATGGGGAGCTAGGAAGGTGGCTACATTCGATAGTCCCTAAGGTATCGACGAAACCTTGGTTCAAGGGGATGGATGTGGGTCGTGACTTCATTCGTGTGATGTCCCGACTCACGGCGAACCATTACACGCTGGATGCACATCTCCGACGCATTGGGCTCGTGGAGAGTGGTATCTGCGCTTGTGGCGACGGTTATCACGATATAGAGCACATAGTCTGGGCGTGCACCGAGTACAGTTCCGCCAGGTCTCGGCTTATGGACACCCTCCGGGCCCGAGGAAGACCACCCAACGTCCCGGTTCGAGATGTGTTGGCAAGCCGCGATGTCCTCTATATGTCCCTTATATACACCTTCATAAAAACCATCAATATCCAACTTTAACTGCCCCTTTTTCCTTATCATTCTCAGAAACGCTCTCTTCCACCTGTACCATACACCCACGATGGTTTGATGCGACTCCAAGGCGACACAAAACATCCCTGTCAAAT
Source organism: Topomyia yanbarensis (assembly GCF_030247195.1). NCBI lineage: Eukaryota > Metazoa > Arthropoda > Insecta > Diptera > Culicidae > Topomyia > Topomyia yanbarensis. The sequence continues at coordinate 212,961,604 of NC_080672.1, read as the reverse complement.
GAGCCAACAAACACGGGACCTAAAGCACGAACATCACACGCACAACTCGAAATGTAGCCGATCAACATCTGAGCCGCACTACGAAATCGTCTGGAGAAACCCCTGCCATCTTGAGAACGACCACCCGGCGTCCCAGTACATGATTCTTCCTGATGAAGGCCACCCTGATTCTGTAATCCATCCGTTGATCTCCCGAAGTCTGAAACTGAAATAATGTTTTCCCCCTGCCATGTTTGTCCACCCTACTTCCCCTGACTCTTATACACAGAAGTAACACCCCTTCCCCCCCAAATATCATCATGAAGCATTTAGCTCTTCTTGCCTTTTCTAGTTTTAACTATTATATTATATGATCTCGTTGAAAATGCCCAACTCTACTACCACATAAAATAACTCCAATTAATGTCTCCGAATTTTTACAAAATTTAATCACGCCCTCTAATTATTTCTACTTTTAAGATAGTCGTAAAAATTTTCCCCCTTAGTTAAACATTATTTGCTCCAATAATCTCATTGCTAAAAATGTCAAACCATATTGCCATAAAAACTAAATGACCCCCTAATCTTACAAAAATTATATTACCCCCTTGTGTATATGTATAGCTATAAATGCGCCTTAGTTTAATTTCAAAAATCAATATGTAATCCCCTAGTTTTAAGTAATTTAAAATGTAAAACAAAACAAAATTGGCACCTTTAAGCTAACGCAAACCTGCCTTATCAAATAAACGAATTGGAAAAAAAAAATTATAACTTTCGGATACAATAGTTCTCAAATTCGTACAATCCGGTTTATTCATTTACTTTATTCAAAAATGGTTTTTAATTTCATTCTAAATAGTCAATTTTTTCAGTTTCTTCATTTCATGGATTTTATTCGTCTTGTGCATTTTATTCATTTTTAATATTTTACTAGTTTTAAGTATATCATTTTAATTATTTATTTCATTCAGCATTCTCTTTATTCTATTTGTTCATTTGGGTTCATTTAACCAATTTTATTCATTTCATACTTGAATCCATTTCATTTTTTTAGTACATTTATTCATATCATTCATTTAACTTATTTTATTCATTGTTTTCCTTCTATGCACTCTTTGTTATTTTCTAGTTCATACATGTTTTTAGTTGCTTTATTTAAATAATTTGACTATTTTTCAGATTTATTAATTTCATCCAAATTATTTGACACAATTTATTTTTTTCAATTAATTTATAACTTTTTAATATCGCCGTATTTATCATTTCAATCAATTTTTTTCTTGTTAAATGAATTAATCAATTCTATTTGTTTTGTTTATTTGATTCGTTTGTTTTATTTATTCATTTAATTCAATTCATTCATTTTTTTATGAGTTTTATTCTTTTCATTAATTCCAATCATTTCATTCATTCTATTCATTTTGTACATTTCATTCATTTGAATCATTGTTTTCACTTGATTCAAGGTGGATTAAGTTGGTTTTTTTCCTAACATCCAGTTTTTTTCAGTTTTTTTTTTCTAGGAAGGTTCCAGTTTTTTTGAAGAAAATGTTGGCAACGCTGATGTCATCAGATCAATTAAAAATTTAATTCATTGGTCAATTAAAAATTTAATTCATTGGTCAAGAATTTATTGTCCAGTATCTTATTATCACTTATTTAGTTACATTGTAAATAAAATTTATATACTTTTACTGTTTTTTGGGTCGTTGGTATACTGGTCATGTAGCATAACATCTGGGATAATTCCTTCAGTATCAGCTGGCGTGTCCATCTGGATTGGTGTTGGAGAAGTGGGTAGATCCAATCCTCAGGTTGTAGTTGCATTAGCCGTCGATTAATCGCTACGAAGACGTTCCGTTGGTATACCCAGATGGTTTTGTTTTCGCTACATTGAAGAAGGTGATATTCGATACTATCCGTTTGATCAGCACACACCGCAGTCGGCGTCGGCTCATCTATCCATTTTGTAGAGTAGCTCGTTGGTAATTATCTTGCGATGAACAACTGAATACCACGTTGATCGTTGATCCGATTTTAGCAGCTCGGAGTGGATGTGTTTAAATACTTTCTTCCAGTCGCGTAGTGGATTCTCCCTCACTATTTTCGGTTCCTTCAGTTGTTTAAGTAAGCGGCAGTATATTATACTGGTGCTAGGCGTTCTTGCGATTTCATCAGTTAGAAAAGCAGATTCTTTCACCACTGTTCGAATGTTCGTATTTCCGGGGTATGGCCAGTAGATTTGGGGGATTGACGTTCTGTTCTAAGAAACTCCAAAGAAAAGGGAGATCTGAAGCGATTTGTATCATTCGATTTGTCCTCGATTCGATTTGCATTTCGAACACTCCTCTGTCTTTAGAAAGTATCAGCTTTTCGAAAGCTATCCTGGTCCATCTTTTCCCATACCATAGAAATGATCCAATTCTCGAGATAAACTTTCCACTATGCTTGTTTGGAAGAGGAATTACAGATGCTGTGTACCATAGCTTCGATGTTATGTAGGTATTTATCAAAATGACTTTTTGTGCGAGATTCAGACTTCAAACGTTGTTCATCCACATACACGTTTGGAACCCTCGTAAAACCGCAGCCCAATTGCGGTCAACTGTGTCGGAGAAGTCTTCAGCAAAATGTATTCCGAGGATTTTCACAATGTTTTGTATCTGCAACCACTCATTTTGTGGTGTCAAGTTTATCAAACCGATCCTTATGACTTTAGTTTTCTGGGTGATTTTTCTTGCCCCAGAAACAAATCCGAATGCTTCAAAGGTATTTAGAACAGCTCGCACCTGATAGTCACTGCCGAGAAACATAGAAATATCAGCGTAGGCGTTCAAAACAGCATGTGAAAATTCTCTGTGCAGTTTATCAAGCTTTGGTTGCAAATAGATTACACACAAAAGCATTGATAGTGGTTCCCCTTGTCGTACCGATCTCTCTATTTTTAATTCATTTTCCAGTTTTCCATCGATAAGCGCCCTTGAAAAACTGTTGTTTGTAAGTACATTAGAAGGTTAACCAGAACAGGATTAATATAAATTTTTGCCATGGTGCTTGCCAGGAAGTTGTACTCTACCCTATCAAAAGCATGGTCAAGATCAAAAGCAACCAGCAGTGCATTCCCACGTCTCGCTTTCAGTTCACAACAGCGGTCAAGTATTCGAGCAGTGGTTTCAAATATGTTACGCTTCCCATTGGAGCATTTTTGATGTTTTGATTGCAAGGGATTAATTCTGTTTTTAATTATTCTAGCGAATATTTTGTAGTCCGCATTCAGGAGTGAAATCGGTCTGAAAGCTGTTATCGCCCTTCTTTTTCCTATCAGAATATATTGGCTCAAATGGCACGTTCCCCGTACATAGTCGGGGATTTGTGCCTAAAAAGCGTTAGAGGACATTGCTTCGTTATTGTTATTGTTATTTATCAGTGTGCAATCGGGCTGTCTCAACAACCTATTTCTGCAACCTATGTGCATTAACTGTACATCTACCGTCTCTCCGTTGCACTTAACAGTGTGTGCAGTGCATTATGGTCACACCTACGACCGCGCACCCGGCTTCCCATGAGCGTTTTGGCGGCTCAGAGGTGTCCTTCCATGTTGCTCAGGGATACATTGGTCCTATACACAGGCATACATACGGGCTTACATTCATACATACACACAAACTATTTGGTGCAAGTATAGAGCGTGTAACGTCGTGTCATCTAGTCTGTCATCCTATGGAAAATCATCCTACCATCGCCTTGGGGTCAACGTCATATTGGCAAATTTCGCATTGAATCCGCTTCTGTCTCTTCATAATCTCCTTCTTGTCTCCTAGGTCCATAGCGGATCAATCGACTATTAATTGAAACGGTAAACATACTAGCAGTATTAGTCCTTACTCGCGAATACTTTTCCTACAACTGTGCTGTTTCTTCTCTATCTTATAACATAACTCGATTATCCCTGTTCTAGTCAATATACATATTCATTACATTATGGACCAGGCAAACCCTTAGTTTTTCTATTATTATTATACCAGTGAAGGTATTTTAGGATTTCGCAAAAGAATCTTTGCCAATAAAGGCGTAAGCAATATTTATCCACATAAATTTTGCTCGAACCGAATGTCCGCCTGGTTCGACTCGAATAGACCACACCGACCCGAAAGGGTTGCTTATCATTTCCGAGAGCCGGTGTGCTTGGTCGAGTTCAATAATTATAAGAACAAGTCCTGAATAATTAACTATTTCTTAGGTGCCAGTCCTGCACTCCTTTTCTGAACTAGCCTCATACTCACGATCAAAAGAGTCGACAACTAGTAGGATCCACATGTCCCCCACCCAAGCGAATTGATCAACTTGCAAGTAGGAGCACATATCTACCAACCAGCCAAGAAGACTTCCGAATCAATGAGAATGGACCATGCCAGTCGAAGGCCACAGGCACAGTGCCATCCCGTACAGTGTCAGTGTCATTTCTCAGCCCACCCCCTGGCAGACGTTCATCCGCCCATCTAGACTCTGTCAAGATGAGAACCTACAAAGCCTAACTGTTCGTATGCGCTAGTCCGTATAGATTTTGGTTTGCTGAAACGAAACAAGAAAAGCAAAATAATTGTGATTAGTATCGTAGTTATAATAAATAAGTAAACGATTTCTCATCTGTTGTTTGTTCCCTTGTTCGTAGTCCTCCTTCCTGTTCCTGATCTGTTTGGGCCACTGGCTTTCCGTTTGCTTGGCCGTCACGCTCGAGCCGCACATATTGTAGCAAGAGAAACAAATGCAAAGACAAAAAAATGAAAATAAATGGACGTCTGCTATCTGTGCCTAAATCGATGTTGGTTCTCAGTTTTGCTCGATCCAAGGGGGTACTTGGCCTTGATCCCAATGCTCTGTCGCAGATGTTACGTGATATTCGTTATGGAATATTCTTTTTTTTTTATCTTAAATACGTTTATTTAGGCCCAAATGCTGTAGCTTAACGAGGCCGATAATTCATTTTTTTTATTACATGTCACATGTTAGTGGGGGAAGGGAAAGCCGTATTCAGGGGCGGCTTGCTCCCCTCTTATGTAAGTAAAGGAAAAAGGTAGGAAGTGGGATACATATCATGTAATTGACATCGTCGTTTGCTGATTGATCATTGTGGCGGATATGTACACTTTGTTGTAGTATTGTAGTTTCCAGCCTGTAATCGCAGGGGCGAGGGGAGGGTCGATATTTCGGATAATTATTGGCACTCTGATGCTGTCATGATGTTCTCTATATCATCTGCATGTGAGGTATGTCATGATGTTCTGGGTAGACGGTTATCAAGAAGGGTATGCACCGAAGACTCGTGAAGCAATGCCATATTGTAGATACAGGGATAGGTTGGTGAGATTCTACTGTGGATGAGAGAGGGGAAAATGTATTAAACTTGGACATCAATAGTTTTCAAAAAGATACAGATAAGAAAAATATACCTCGGGCCCGTAGGGAATCTATCAGTTGGGACCTGGCAACACAGTACTCTGCGCACATCCAAACAACATGCTCGATGTCGTGATAGCCGTTCTCACAAACACAATGATTACTTTCAGCAAGCCCTATACGACGGAGATGCGCGTCAAACGAGTAATGGTTGGACATGATCCTTGACATCGTACGAATAAAGTCCCGGTTCACATCCAACCCCTTAAACCAAGCATTCGTTGATACCTTCGGGATAATGGAATGTAGCCACCGTCCCAGATGCCCATTGCTCCATGAGGTTTGCCAACTATCGAGCGTCCTCTGACGAGAGATACTGAAAAATTCGTTGAAGCAAATTGGTCTTTCGTAAGTGTCGCCTTCTAATGCGCCCACCTTAACTAAAGAGTCCGCCTTCTCATTGCCCGCAATAGAACAATGTGACGGGACTCAAACCAAGGTATCCTGGTAAGATTTTTCAGATAAAGCACTCAGATATTCCCGTATTTTCCCCAGGAAATACGGTGAGTGCTTTCCAGGCTTCGCCGCACGGATGGCCTCAATGGAGCTGAGACTATCCGAAACGATGAAGTATTAGAAGTTAGCCATGTTTCACATAGGGAAAATGCATCCCAATGATTGTAATTTAGCAAGTGTTTTAATGAATCAATTTTGAGATAATACTTCTGCAGTTCCCTGATTCCGTCTAATAAGTTAGCCACCGAAGGATACGATCGCTGTAAGGAGGGGCCATTGTTCAGTCAACTGTTTTAAAAATGTTCTTACTGTTGGTAGAATAGCAACCAGCAAGCTTTTCAGAGGATCGGTAATGTTGAAAGCTGTGAATATCCAGTCCACAGTGTCAGAAAATGTAAGGAATCCCGTTTTAGGTTGAGTTTCTGACTGTAAAATTGGAGCACTTGGGATTTTTGATGCCCCGGGGAGTGCTGGGAACTCCTGGTTGTATCTCAATTTCCCAAAACCAGGAGGTATTATCTTCGGATTTGTACCAGCACTTCCAGTTGATGAATTATTTTTATTTTGTACCCTTGTTTGGGACAACCTAGGACCCTTACGAGGAAGTTCAGGTGAGTTTTGATTAGGTCTTTTCCTAGAGTTCCAAGCGGAGCAGTTAGCTGGTTCACACGCATCGTTCCCAGACGACAACATGCGATAATTAACTAGAAGCAGGGCTAGACGACAACATGCGCGCTCTAAGGAAAACAGTAACAACAACAGGTGTTCTGAGAAGCGCAGCTGGTTGCATCGCCTGGCTGAAGTTATATATAGGCCGTTAGGGAACATTATTGTTCAGTTCCAGTGAGACTATCAAATAAGTTAGTAGTGAATACATTTTTTAAAATTTAGAATTATATAATAAGTTTTTAACTGGCGCCCGAATAGGGACCAGAGTGAAAAGTTTTCTTAGTCACGACGTTACAGTGCAGTGAAAAGTGAAAACAAGTTCCATCAGACCGCATCTAGCAGCTGTGAAGAAGGACGCCCCGAGTCACCATTGGCAGCTAAAAACTCGGCAACGGAAAAAAAGGATCCCGTCACTTCACGGGAAGGATTGAACGTCACTCTGGTGCCTGACCCCAAGACGTGATTGCCCCGATAAAGGATAGCAACCGCACTTCCCCTGATAGAAGTTGGAAGTTAGGATGATAAAGAGTATATTGTAAGTATTTTTAAATATTTTCAATTTGTATATCAATAAAGATTTAACTAGTTAGTAATTTAATACTAATTAAATAAGGAAAAGTGATTGAACAGTGATAAATTAAAAAAGTGATTCATTTGTGTCTTAAAAATTGAGGTCGAAAGTTTAATTGATAGTTTCAAAAATTTAAAGATTAAAAATATGACAGTACCAAATAATTCATCACAAATTTTGGAAATTTTGGCTCGTTTGTCAGCGTTAGAAGCGGTAAACGCTTCTTCGGCTGAAATAGATTATAGTGATCCGGTTTTGACATACCAAAATCCTGATGGATCAATTGCCGATCCATCAGTAATTGAAAAGTTACCCGATCTAATTAAAGATATACCAACTTTTGATGGTAAATCAGATGAATTGAGCAATTGGGTTAGGGACGTCGACAATTTAGTAAAAGCATACCAACCCTCAGAGCAAAGTACGGTTGAGCAAAAAAATAAATTTTACGCTATTTGCACATGCATTCGAAGAAAAATAAAAGGAGATGCAAACAACGCTTTAGTCAATTCAAATGTCAACATCAATTACCATTTAATTAAAAAAAAACCCTTTTGACGTATTGCGGTGAAAAAAGAGACTTAACCACCTTGGATTACCAACTAATGAATTGTATACAGAGAGGTAGGCCTCTAGATGTTTACTTCGATGATATTAATAAATTTTTATCTCTTATTGCTGGACAAATCAAAACGCCCTGAATATACACATCCAGAAGCTTCACGTGCAATGTTAGATATGTATAATAGAAAGGCAATTGACGCATTTATTCGTGGTCTCGATGGAGACGTGGGAAAGTTTTTGAAAAATCATTATCCTGAATCTTTAGCAAACGCATATGCTTATTGCATTACGTATCAAAATATTGAATATAGGAAAAATATGATCAAACCAAAATATATTGATGCATTTTCATCAGGTCCTCCAAAAATTCCGCCTAAAGTAAGTCCACAACATCAATTTTATAAACCCCCGCGAATTCCTCCAAGAATTTTCGCGCCACCAAAAAATATTAACCAAGGATATCAGTTTAGACAACAAAATCCTCAACAAACGTATTTTAAACCATCACAACAATTTCCTCAACGAATGTTTGCGAAACCACCTCAACAATTTCCTCAACAATTTCCTCAACAATTTCCCCAACAATATTTTAAATCTCCTTCAAATTTGATTCCACAGATTAAACCTCAAACGAAAAATCCATTTTTACCAAAACCAGAACCGATGGAAGTTGATCAGTCTATTAGGTCTCGCCATATTAACTATGCAAATAGACCTCAAAATTATCATCAGTCAAAACAGTTTCATCTAGAGACAAATGAAAATTACGATGCAGATCCTGATATAAATCAATATTTTGAACAGATTCCATATTTAACAGAAGAAAGTTGCAATGATGGAATTTCTTTTGAAAGATACACCAGTGGCCTTGAATATCAAGAGCACGATAACACAGAAATTGATGAAAATTCAGCCGAATTGAATTTTTTAGAATAAATTCATCATTACCATATTTTCTATATTATGGTAATAAAGAAACTCCTTTAAAATTTCTAGTCGATACAGGATCAAACAAAAATTTCATTCATCCAAAATTTGCAAATACCTCACGTGATGTAGAAAAACCATTCTTCGTATCATCTGTTGCAGGAGATATACAAATTACTAAATATTCCCAAGCACCAATATTTAAACCATATTCTAATATAAATGTTAAATTCTTCCATATGGATAAACTCAGAACATTTGATGCAATTATTGGGCACGACACTCTAAAAGAATTAGGTGCCATAATAAATACATCAGATGAACAGCTTATTATTAACAATAGTGTTATTCCTTTATTACAGCATCGACTTCAAGAGGTTAACAAGATCCATATACAAGATGAACATTTAATTCCAACAGAAAAAACAAAATTGATTAACTTAATATCTATTTTTCAGGATTTGTTCCAACCACCGGACGAAAAATTATCCTTCACAACAAGAGTTAAAGCTGAGATCCGAACTATTGATGACAATCCCATTTATTCCAAATCTTATCCCTATCCCCAAGCATTAAAGACAGAAGTCGAAAAACAAATTAAAAAATTATCAGATGATGGTATCATAAGACCATCTAAATCACCTTATAATTCTCCAATTTGGATAGTTCCAAAAAAAATGGACGTTTCAAATATAAAAAAAATTCGTCTTGTTGTTGATTTTAGAAAACTCAACATTAAAACAATAAGTGATCGTTATCCTATTCCAGATACTTCCTCTGTTTTAGCTAATCTAGGTGTTGCATCAGCTTTATGTATTCATTTTTAGTACAGTGTATCGTTACACTGTTATACAGAGTAACTTCGTTTTACTATAAAATGTATCGAAACAATTTACGTGTTGTATGACACTAACACAACGATATAATCTAGGCTTAAAACATCGACCGAATATAGAGCTGGTCTCAGTTAAAGTTTATACCTAAAACCATCAACACCCCTTTTTATTTGGTTCACCGAAACAACTTTATTAAACACCATTTCCACCTTTTCCACGTGTTACCTCCACTTTGATATATATAAAAGTTGGCGACGAGGAAAATTGAAAGTGAAAAACCGCGTGCTTTTGAAGGAAGTGCTAGTTACCCTGCGTTCATCGGAAAGCATCCCGGGAGCGGAACGCGTTGGTTCAGAACGGCTGGAAGTGCGAGATAGTTATGGCTATTATCTACATTTGGTGGTTGGGAGAAAATCTAACTGTTCCGTCCGGATTTTTGTTCGGTTCGGCAAATCATTTATTGTTCCCACGTTAAAAAGAATTTTCAGCTTATAGGCTGAAGGCGGTTCCGATTGGAGATCGTTTGTTCGTATCTGAAGGGCCATCGCTGTGCTTTCCCAATAATTTCAAGAGCCAAGTGTCGCTAAGAATTGCGGCTTAAGGGTAAAAAGGACATCGTTCGTTATGGCTCAAATGAATATGGCGGCCGTTATTGAGCCGTATCGCAAAGGAGCGTCATTTTCGGACTGGGTAGAAAGACTCGGGTATTTCTTCGCCATGAGCAATGTGGCGGACGATGCGAAGAAATCGCATTTTATAACCCTTAGTGGTCCATCTGTGTTTTCAGAGCTAAAGCTACTTTTCCCCAATAACAACTTGGCGGACGTTGCTTACGATACGATGATTGAAAAACTGAAAGCACGATTTGACAAAGTCGAATCGGACATTATTCAGCGATTCAAGTTCAATAATCGTAAGCAACATCCTGACGAATCCGCAGAGGATTTCGTGCTTGCGATCAAACTGCAGGCAGAATTCTGCAATTTTAAAAACTTTAAAAATGAAGCAGTTAGGGAACGCATCGTTGCTGGTTTGAGGGATGAAATCCTTCAGCAGCGTTTGCTTAACGAGCAAAACCTAACCCTTGAGTCAGCGGAGAAGTTAATTGCTACGTGGGAGATGGCAGGGGCCAATGCCAGGACCTTGGGAATCGGTAACAATTCGGGACAAATAGCTTCTTTAAAAAATGATTTTAAGAGACCCCGTTCATTGGCGTTAGAAAAACTGGCAGCAACATTTGCCAGTGCTAGGGCAGGTGCTCATGATAACCGACCTGCAGAAAATAGACAATCGGTGAAAACCCGTTTGGGATTTAAACCATATAGCTATGCAAAGGAAAATGATGGCAGGTATAAAAAAGGTTTCACAGGTTTTCGTCCTGCTGGATGGAAGGGTGAAGAGGATACACATCGTGCCGAGAGCCGGATCTGCGACTTTTGCGGTATTAGAGGGCACTTGAAGAAGAAATGCTTCAAACTGAAGAATATGCGCAAGGAAGCGGTCCAGTTTGTGGATTCGGGGGCAGGACCGAGCAGCCTAAGCGAGCTTTTCAACAGGTTGGAGACAAATGCTTCGGACAACGACGACGATGACGACGAAAGGAATAACTCAGATACTTGTTGGAAGCGTCGTGGTACTAGCTCATCGTACGCAATTGCGAGTGCCCAAGGAGAACGTTGAAACAACGCTACCGAATGTGGTTATTTCCACATCGACAAAAGGTCTAACGATGGCACCAGAGCAAGACGACAGCGACACGGACTTTAGCGGATTCTCTGAAGCGGAATTAAACAGAGGAGTAAAAAGAAGCATCGAAGAGGTGAATTCATCACTTCGTCAACTTCGACGATCGAAAAGGATTAGAACAAAGAAGATGTACAATGATTTCATCTACTCAGAATAATTGCTAAGAAGAGAAAAATTGAAAATAAGTGCTTAATTTAATCTTAAGGTTACAAAAACAAAAATATCAAATAAGCAAAATCAAATGAATTATTATAATGTTGATTAATGTCAATTTCTGATTATCTAAGAAAAGAAAAATGCTATCGTAATGATTAGCTTTCGAATTATAATTATCCTCTTAAAGGGGAAAGAGCTGTTGCATCAGCTTTATGTATTCATTTTTAGTACAGTGTATCGTTACACTGTTATACAGAGTAACTTCGTTTTACTATAAAATGTATCGAAACAATTTACGTGTTGTATGACACTAACACAGCGATATAATCTAGGCTTAAAACATCGACCGAATATAGAGCTGGTCTCAGTTAAAGTTTATACCTAAAACCATCAACACCCCTTTTTATTTGGTTCACCGAAACAACTTTATTAAACACCATTTCCACCTTTTCCACGTGTTACCTCCACTTTGATATATATAAAACTAGGTAGGAATAAATATTTTACTACTCTCGATTTAGCTTCAGGCTTTCATCAAATTCCAATGTTAGAAAAAGATATAGAAAAAACTGCTTTTTCAATAAATAATGGCAAATATGAATTTGTTCGAATGCCATTTGGTTTAAAGAATGCTCCCAGTATTTTTCAAAGGGTTATGGATGATGTTCTCAGAGAATACATCGGAAAAATTTGTTATGTATATATTGATGATATAATAATTATTGATAAAACTCTTGACGAACATATTACAAATATTAAAACAATTTTTGAAGTACTCAGAAAATCAAATTTTCGTATCCAACCAGATAAATGTCAATTCTTCAAAACTGATGTAGAATTTTTAGGATTTACTGTATCCCAGAATGGATTAATGCCAAATCCCAAAAAAGCTGAAGCAATTAAAAATTATCCTCAGCCCACCAATTTAAAAGAACTTCGTATGTTTTTAGGTTTATCAGGATATTATCGACGATTTATAAAAGACTATGCAAAACTTGCAAAACCGCTTACAATGTTATTAAGAGGGGAGGATGGCCATCGCCGTATTTCAAAAAATGAATCCAGAAATTTTCCTGTTAATTTTAATGATGAAGCTACAAAAGCTTTCGACATATTGAAAAGTATTTTGTCTTCAAATGATGTTCTTATTTTTCCAAATTTCGATGAACCGTTTATTTTAACAACGGATGCTTCAAATAAAGCACTAGGAGCAGTTTTATCCCAAAAAACAGATAATGGAGAGCGACCAATTACATTCATTTCACGAACACTTTCAAAAACAGAAGAAAATTATGCAACTAATGAAAAAGAAATGTTGGCAATAGTTTGGGCATTGAATACACTTCGAAATTTTATTTATGGAGCAAAAATTTTAATTTATACAGACCACATGCCTCTGACATTCGCAATATCTCCCAAAAATGTAAATGCAAAATTAAAAAGATGGAAGGCTTATATTGAAGAACATGATTATGAAATGTTCTACAAAAAAGGAAGCACAAATGTTGTTGCAGATGCTTTATCTAGAGTAAAGCTTCCTGCAACTTCACCACAAATTAACTCTCTAACACCAACGTTACATTCATCGGATAATGATGACAATTGTTATATCCCTTCAACAGAATCACCCATCAATGTTTTCAAAAATCAATTAAGGCCCCCGTCGGGCAATCCGCCATTTTTCGTGCTTTTTGGCGGTTTTTTATTTTATTTTCAAAGAAGATGACAAAATATGGAAAAAAGAAAAAAATCACGACCTAGATAATTGTTTTTACTATGAATTGGCCGAAATGGAAAATTCAAAATTTTCCAACTCGGAAAACTGTGTGCTTTTTCCGGTTGAAAAAGCACACAGTTTTTGCAATCATGTGTTTAAAATTTTGATTTTTCCAACACAACATAGCTAAACAATTTTTCTAGGACGTGATTTTCTCCGATTTTCCATATTTTCCGCTATTCATTGAAAAATTTCCATTTTACTAGAAGCAGTTTTTCCACCCGCACAGACACAACTAAAGTAAAATTTGTATGTATAGGTGCGCAAAAGTGGAGCAATATTTTTAACCTGCTGTTTCTTCGATATTTCCTACAAAACTACCCAAGTGTTGCATATGTACGGATTCGTTAGAAACCAAGGAATCTGATGGTACAAAGAAAAACTCGTTTTGGAAAACTTCATAACAGCGTTTTTCAATTTTCCTCGCGATACGTAATGTACCGTCGCACGCGAAACAGCGTGGAAAGATACGAAAAGAAAAACAAGTGTACTAAAAGTTATCCTTGGGTTGATGCAGATGGCGTGCTACGAAAGCTCGAAATATCGAAAGCTTTTAGCACAACTGTTTGTGAGTAATTCTGAATGTAGAAATAGTTGAAAATGATTTCAAATAAATTTCTCCATTGAAACTTGATGATTTTCGATTCTCTTGGGAGATCTATGATATTTTATTATTTTACGAGACTGAAACAAACCGCGATGCTATTTTATCTTTATACGCCAAATAATGGAAAAACATTTTCTATGTCGAATTTGCATGTTGATATTTGATGATTTTGAAACTAATGATCGTTTGAAACCAATGGTTTTGTGTTGAATTGATAACACATATTTAAAAACATCTTTGGCTTTATTCCAAACAATAATGGAGGCTTGCCAAATTGAAAATTATTTAGAAGTTCCATCAATTATCACATGTCACAATTTTTTGTAAGATTGGTTTTATTTCTCAGAAACCGATTTCCACACAGCATTAATGAAAACCTGATGAAATTTATAACAGTTGAAGCAAATATTTTCGACATTCCACAAATACCAACGAATTTTTGGGATCCCTATAATTAATTTTCATACTGGATTTGACTGCTTTGAAACATTTTTGAACACAGATGTTGTTTCGTGTTTACAGAAATCTTAGCAAAGTTTCCTCAGATTCTCATGGAATAATTATCATACTGATACTTGGATTTAAAAAAATTTAAATGACGCATTTTGCGAGACTGTGAACCAAAATAATATATTTGTTTTGATAATATTTCTTTTTCTTTTGTTTTATTGAGATTCGAGAGTAGGTATCACGAAAATCACGCTGAAAGCAACAACTTTTTTTTTGTTTCCATAGCGTTATTACACCATGAAAATTTGAGTTTTTCAGGAAGTATATTTTATAACGGCCGTATCGTATTTCATTTATGAATCAATCGATAGTCCCGACCAGGACGATTGCAAATGAATCACTTGATAATATTTTATCGCTTTATTGAATATTAAAGTTCATTGAAATAAGGAAATAATAATTAGATCAATTTCATTTTTTCCTACTACGCTGATTCCTACTACGTGGATTCGTATTGTGCGGTACCCACCTAATAGGAATCACTTAGCTTATGGGATTTCGACTAATTGGGGCTCGAATATTTCATCTGAGTTAACATTTAGCACCATACTTTATTTGGTAAAGTTGTTTTGTGTTTGCTTAGACCTAAAATTTAGAGCAATTGGATATCCAATTAATTGATAACTGCAGCGCCAGGGGTGCTATACAATTGAGTAAATAAATCTAACCTCTCGTAAACGCAACTATCATTGAATAAGTTTAACGTGAGCGTACCAGCTTTCAGCACAATGTGGAATTTAGAATGTCACAAACGTCTAATAACTTAGAGGAGATGGTGCTCTCGGAAAAAATTTAGAGAAGGTTAAGAGCTACGCGATTATGGACAAAACTAATTGAAATAGATAGACCAGGCAGCACTAGTGAGCATGAATTATTTTTCAATTTCTGAATCTCGAGAACATTATTTAGAAGTGTGATGTCTTCGGCAATATTCATCAGCGAGTCGAGTGCTACCCGACGGCGAATAGATAATTACAGAATTCGCCCATCAGGCGGCGCTAGGGAGACTAAAACTTCCAATTCGTGTTAGGTAAAGTTTATTAATTTAGGAAAATGACGTTTACTGTAATGTAATCTACGTCACAATTGAAGTTTTATAGCACGCTACAAGTGCAATCTAGGTTGCATGAGTGGCTATAAAACCACCATAAAGCCTAAATTGTTACTGGGGCAAGGAATATTTAATGATGTAATGATTAAATTGGATATCACCCTCAAGGCGGCGCTAGTGAGCACACACTTTTTTATTTCAAGATCCCAAAATAGGAAGGTGGGAAAAAAATTGGGAGGACTATCAATTTGATTTTTATTGTAAGAATTAATTTTCCTTAGAAAACCTTACAGAATGATTCTGTTTCACTATACTGCATCAAACAAAAATTTAAAAATGTATCGTCATGTGTTTTTAAGTAATTTCCATGATCATTAGTGGAAATTGGTGGATTGGAAAAAAAATTGGGAGGACGATAAAATTGATTTTTATAGAAAGAAATATTTTTGTTTACGAAACCTTGCCGGATGATTTTGTTTGCCTATCCTGTATCCATCAGAAGAAGAAAATTTTGTTGCCATGTGTTTTCAAGAAATTTCCATGATCAGTAGTCGAAATTGGTGGGTTGGAAAAATTGAGAGGACAATAAAACTGATTTCCATTGAAACAATTGTTTTTGCTTAGGAAACCTTGCCGGATGATTTTGTTTGCCTATCTTGTATCCATCAGAAGAAGAAAATTTTACTGCCTTGTGTTTTCAAGAAATTTCCATGATCACCAGTGGAAAGTGGTGGGTTGGAAAAAAATGGGAGCACGATCAAATTGATTTTTATAGAAAGAATCCTTGCAGAATGATTCTGTTTCCCTATCCTGCATCCACCAGAAGAAGAAAATTTTATTGCCATGTGTTTTCAAGAAATTTCCATGATCAGTAGTGGAAATTGGTGGGTTGGAAAAATTGAGAGGACAATAAAATTGATTTCTCTTAAAACAATTGTTGTTGCTTAGGAAACCTTGCCGGATGATTTTGTTTGCCTATCCTATATCCATCAGAAGAAGAAAATTTTATTGCCTTGTGTTTTCAAGAAATTTCCATGATCACCAGTGGAAATTGGTGGGTTGGAAAAAAAAATGGGAGCACGATCAAATTGATTTTTATAGAAAGAATCCTTGCAGAATGATTCTGTTTGCCTATCTTGTATCCATCAGAAGAAGAAAATTTTATTGCCTTGTGTTTTCAAGAAATTTCCATGATCAGTAGTGGAAATTGGTGGGTTGGAAAAATTGAGAGGACAATAAAATTGATTTCTCTTAAAACAATTGTTGTTGCTTAGGAAACCTTGCCGGATGATTTTGTTTGCCTATCCTATATCCATCAGAAGAAGAAAATTTTATTGCCTTGTGTTTTCAAGAAATTTCCATGATCACCAGTGGAAAGTGGTGGGTTGGAAAAAAATGGGAGCACGATCAAATTGATTTTTATAGAAAGAATCCTTGCAGAATGATTCTGTTTCCCTATCCTGCATCCACCAGAAGAAGAAAATTTTATTGCCATGTGTTTTCAAGAAATTTCCATGATCAGTAGTGGAAATTGGTGGGTTGGAAAAATTGAGAGGACAATAAAATTGATTTCTCTTAAAACAATTGTTGTTGCTTAGGAAACCTTGCCGGATGATTTTGTTTGCCTATCCTATATCCATCAGAAGAAGAAAATTTTATTGCCTTGTGTTTTCAAGAAATTTCCATGATCACCAGTGGAAAGTGGTGGGTTGGAAAAAAATGGGAGCACGATCAAATTGATTTTTATAGAAAGAATCCTTGCAGAATGATTCTGTTTCCCTATCCTGCATCCACCAGAAGAAGAAAATTTTATTGCCATGTGTTTTCAAGAAATTTCCGTGATCAGTAGTGGAAATTGGTGGGTTGGAAAAAATGGGAGCACGATCAAATTGATTTTTATAGAAAGAATCCTTGCAGAATGATTCTGTTTGCCTATCTTGTATCCATCAGAAGAAGAAAATTTTATTGCCTTGTGTTTTCAAGAAATTTCCATGATCAGTAGTGGAAATTGGTGGGTTGGAAAAATTGAGAGGACAATAAAATTGATTTCTATTGAAACAATTGTTGTTGCTTAGGAAACCTTGCCGGATGATTTTGTTTGCCTATCCTATATCCATCAGAAGAAGAAAATTTTATCGCCATGTGTTTTCAAATAATTTCCGTGATCAGTAGTGGAAATTGGTGGGTTGGAAAAAATGGGAGCACGATCAAATTGATTTTTATAGAAAGAATCCTTGCAGAATGATTCTGTTTCCCTATCCTGCATCCACCAGAAGAAGAAAATTTTATTGCCATGTGTTTTCAAGAAATTTCCATGATCAGTAGTGGAAATTGGTGGGTTGGAAAAATAGAGAGGACAATAAAATTGATTTCTATTGAAACAATTGTTGTTGCTTAGGAAACCTTGCCGGATGATTTTGTTTGCCTATCCTATATCCATCAGAAGAAGAAAATTTTATTGCCTTGTGTTTTCAAGAAATTTCCATGATCACCAGTGGAAATTGGTGGGTTGGAAAAAATGGGAGCACGATCAAATTGATTTTTATAGAAAGAATCCTTGCAGAATGATTCTGTTTGCCTATCTTGTATCCATCAGAAGAAGAAAATTTTATTGCCTTGTGTTTTCAAGAAATTTCCATGATCAGTAGTGGAAATTGGTGAATTAGAAAAATTGAGAGGACAATAAAACTGATTTCCATTGAAACAATTGTTTTTGCTTAGGAAACCTTGCCGGATGATTTTGTTTGCCTATCTTGGATCCATCAGATGAAAAAAAATTTGTTGCCTTGTGTTTTCAAGAAATTTCCATGATCAGTAGTGGAAATTGGTGAATTAGAAAAATTGAGAGGACAATAAAGCTGATTTCCATTGAAACAATTGTTTTTGCTTAGGAATGATTTTGTTTGCCGGATGATTTTGTTTGCCTATCTTGTATCCATCAGGAGAAGAAAATTTTATTGCCATGTGTTTTCAAGAAATTTCCATGATCACCAGTGGAAATTGGTGGGTTGGAAAAAAATGGGAGCACGATCAAATTGATTTTTATAGAAAGAATCCTTGCAGAACGATTCTGTTTCCCTATCCTGCATCCATCAGAAGAAGAAAATTTTATTGCCATGTGTTTTCAAGAAATTTCCATGATCAGTAGTGGAAATTGGTGAATAAGAAAAATTGAGAGGATAATAAAATTGATTTCTATTGAAACAATTGTTTTTGCTTAGGAAACCTTGCCGTATGATTTTGTTTGCCTATCTTGTATCCATCAGAAGAAGAAAATTTTATCGCCATGTGTTTTCAAGTAATTTCCATGATCAGTAGTGGAAATTGGTGGGTTGGAAAAAAAATGGGAGCACGATCAAATTGATTTTTATAGAAAGAATCCTTGCAGAATGATTCTGTTTGCCTATCTTGTATCCATCAGAAGAAGAAAATTTTATTGCCTTGTGTTTTCAAGAAATTTCCATGATCAGTAGTGGAAATTGGTGGGTTGGAAAAATTGAGAGGACAATAAAATTGATTTCTCTTAAAACAATTGTTGTTGCTTAGGAAACCTTGCCGGATGATTTTGTTTGCCTATCCTATATCCATCAGAAGAAGAAAATTTTATTGCCTTGTGTTTTCAAGAAATTTCCATGATCACCAGTGGAAAGTGGTGGGTTGGAAAAAAATGGGAGCACGATCAAATTGATTTTTATAGAAAGAATCCTTGCAGAATGATTCTGTTTCCCTATCCTGCATCCACCAGAAGAAGAAAATTTTATTGCCATGTGTTTTCAAGAAATTTCCATGATCAGTAGTGGAAATTATTTTATTGCCATGTGTTTTCAAGAAATTTCCGTGATCAGTAGTGGAAATTGGTGGGTTGGAAAAAATGGGAGCACGATCAAATTGATTTTTATAGAAAGAATCCTTGCAGAATGATTCTGTTTGCCTATCTTGTATCCATCAGAAGAAGAAAATTTTATTGCCTTGTGTTTTCAAGAAATTTCCATGATCAGTAGTGGAAATTGGTGGGTTGGAAAAATTGAGAGGACAATAAAATTGATTTCTATTGAAACAATTGTTGTTGCTTAGGAAACTTTGCCGGATGATTTTGTTTGCCTATCCTATATCCATCAGAAGAAGAAAATTTTATCGCCATGTGTTTTCAAATAATTTCCGTGATCAGTAGTGGAAATTGGTGGGTTGGAAAAAATGGGAGCACGATCAAATTGATTTTTATAGAAAGAATCCATGCAGAATGATTCTGTTTCCCTATCCTGCATCCACCAGAAGAAGAAAATTTTATTGCCATGTGTTTTCAAGAAATTTCCATGATCAGTAGTGGAAATTGGTGGGTTGGAAAAATTGAGAGGACAATAAAATTGATTTCTATTGAAACAATTGTTGTTGCTTAGGAAACCTTGCCGGATGATTTTGTTTGCCTATCCTATATCCATCAGAAGAAGAAAATTTTATTGCCTTGTGTTTTCAAGAAATTTCCATGATCACCAGTGGAAATTGGTGGGTTGGAAAAAAATGGGAGCACGATCAAATTGATTTTTATAGAAAGAATCCTTGCAGAATGATTCTGTTTGCCTATCTTGTATCCATCAGAAGAAGAAAATTTTATTGCCTTGTGTTTTCAAGAAATTTCCATGATCAGTAGTGGAAATTGGTGAATTAGAAAAATTGAGAGGACAATAAAACTGATTTCCATTGAAAGAATTGTTTTTGCTTAGGAAACCTTGCCGGATGATTTTGTTTGCCTATCTTGGATCCATCAGATGAAAAAAAATTTGTTGCCTTGTGTTTTCAAGAAATTTCCATGATCAGTAGTGGAAATTGGTGAATTAGAAAAATTGAGAGGACAATAAAGCTGATTTCCATTGAAACAATTGTTTTTGCTTAGGAAACCTTGCCGGATGATTTTGTTTGCCTATCTTGTATCCATCAGAAGAAGAAAATTTTATTGCCATGTGTTTTCAAGAAATTTCCATGATCACCAGTGGAAATTGGTGGGTTGGAAAAAAAATGGGAGCACGATCAAATTGATTTTTATAGAAAGAATCCTTGCAGAACGATTCTGTTTCCCTATCCTGCATCCATCAGAAGAAGAAAATTTTATTGCCATGTGTTTTCAAGAAATTTCCATGATCAGTAGTGGAAATTGGTGAATTAGAAAAATTGAGAGGATAATAAAATTGATTTCTATTGAAACAATTGTTTTTGCTTAGGAAACCTTGCCGGATGATTTTGTTTGCCTATCTTGTATCCATCAGAAGAAGAAAATTTTATCGCCATGTGTTTTCAAGTAATTTCCATGATCAGTAGTGGAAATTGGTGGGTTGGAAAAAAATTGGGAGGACGATCAAATTGATTTTTATAGAAAGAAATATTTTTGTTTACGAAACCTTGCATAATGATTCTGTTACCCTGTACTGCAAGGTGAGAAATGTATCACCATGTGCAAGTGTTTTAAAGAAATTTTCATGACAAAGACAAGACAAAGACAAGACAAAGACAAGACAAAGACAAGACAAGACAAAGACAAGACAAAGACAAGACAAAGACAAGACAAAGACAAGACAAAGACAAGACAAAGACAAGACAAAGACAAGACAAAGACAAGACAAAGACAAGACAAAGACAAGACAAAGACAAGACAAAGACAAGACAAAGACAAGACAAAGACAAGACAAAGACAAAGACAAGACAAAGACAAGACAAAGACAAGACAAAGACAAGACAAAGACAAGACAAAGACAAGACAAAGACAAGACAAAGACAAGACAAAGACAAGACAAAGACAAGACAAAGACAAGACAAAGACAAGACAAAGACAAGACAAAGACAAGACAAAGACAAGACAAAGACAAGACAAAGACAAGACAAAGACAAGACAAAGACAAGACAAAGACAAGACAAAGACAAGACAAAGACAAGACAAAGACAAGACAAAGACAAGACAAAGACAAGACAAAGACAAGACAAAGACAAGACAAAGACAAGACAAAGACAAGACAAAGACAAGACAAAGACAAGACAAAGACAAGACAAAGACAAGACAAAGACAAGACAAAGACAAGACAAAGACAAGACAAAGACAAGACAAAGACAAGACAAAGACAAGACAAAGACAAGACAAAGACAAGACAAAGACAAGACAAAGACAAAGACAAGACAAAGACAAGACAAAGACAAGACAAAGACAAGACAAAGACAAGACAAAGACAAGACAAAGACAAGACAAAGACAAGACAAAGACAAGACAAAGACAAGACAAAGACAAGACAAAGACAAGACAAAGACAAGACAAAGACAAGACAAAGACAAGACAAAGACAAGACAAAGACAAGACAAAGACAAGACAAAGACAAGACAAAGACAAGACAAAGACAAGACAAAGACAAGACAAAGACAAGACAAAGACAAGACAAAGACAAGACAAAGACAAGACAAAGACAAGACAAAGACAAGACAAAGACAAGACAAAGACAAGACAAAGACAAGACAAAGACAAGACAAAGACAAGACAAAGACAAGACAAAGACAAGACAAAGACAAGACAAAGACAAGACAAAGACAAGACAAAGACAAGACAAAGACAAGACAAAGACAAGACAAAGACAAGACAAAGACAAGACAAAGACAAGACAAAGACAAGACAAAGACAAGACAAAGACAAGACAAAGACAAGACAAAGACAAGACAAAGACAAGACAAAGACAAGACAAAGACAAGACAAAGACAAGACAAAGACAAGACAAAGACAAGACAAAGACAAGACAAAGACAAGACAAAGACAAGACAAAGACAAGACAAAGACAAGACAAAGACAAGACAAAGACAAGACAAAGACAAGACAAAGACAAGACAAAGACAAGACAAAGACAAGACAAAGACAAGACAAAGACAAGACAAAGACAAGACAAAGACAAGACAAAGACAAGACAAAGACAAGACAAAGACAAGACAAAGACAAGACAAAGACAAGACAAAGACAAGACAAAGACAAGACAAAGACAAGACAAAGACAAGACAAAGACAAGACAAAGACAAGACAAAGACAAGACAAAGACAAGACAAAGACAAGACAAAGACAAGACAAAGACAAGACAAAGACAAGACAAAGACAAGACAAAGACAAGACAAAGACAAGACAAAGACAAGACAAAGACAAGACAAAGACAAGACAAAGACAAGACAAAGACAAGACAAAGACAAGACAAAGACAAGACAAAGACAAGACAAAGACAAGACAAAGACAAGACAAAGACAAGACAAAGACAAGACAAAGACAAGACAAAGACAAGACAAAGACAAGACAAAGACAAGACAAAGACAAGACAAAGACAAGACAAAGACAAGACAAAGACAAGACAAAGACAAGACAAAGACAAGACAAAGACAAGACAAAGACAAGACAAAGACAAGACAAAGACAAGACAAAGACAAGACAAAGACAAGACAAAGACAAGACAAAGACAAGACAAAGACAAGACAAAGACAAGACAAAGACAAGACAAAGACAAGACAAAGACAAGACAAAGACAAGACAAAGACAAGACAAAGACAAGACAAAGACAAGACAAAGACAAGACAAAGACAAGACAAAGACAAGACAAAGACAAGACAAAGACAAGACAAAGACAAGACAAAGACAAGACAAAGACAAGACAAAGACAAGACAAAGACAAGACAAAGACAAGACAAAGACAAGACAAAGACAAGACAAAGACAAGACAAAGACAAGACAAAGACAAGACAAAGACAAGACAAAGACAAGACAAAGACAAGACAAAGACAAGACAAAGACAAGACAAAGACAAGACAAAGACAAGACAAAGACAAGACAAAGACAAGACAAAGACAAGACAAAGACAAGACAAAGACAAGACAAAGACAAGACAAAGACAAGACAAAGACAAGACAAAGACAAGACAAAGACAAGACAAAGACAAGACAAAGACAAGACAAAGACAAGACAAAGACAAGACAAAGACAAGACAAAGACAAGACAAAGACAAGACAAAGACAAGACAAAGACAAGACAAAGACAAGACAAAGACAAGACAAAGACAAGACAAAGACAAGACAAAGACAAGACAAAGACAAGACAAGACAAAGACAAGACAAAGACAAGACAAAGACAAGACAAAGACAAGACAAAGACAAGACAAAGACAAGACAAAGACAAGACAAAGACAAGACAAGACAAAGACAAGACAAAGACAAGACAAAGACAAGACAAAGACAAGACAAAGACAAGACAAAGACAAGACAAAGACAAGACAAAGACAAGACAAAGACAAGACAAAGACAAGACAAAGACAAGACAAAGACAAGACAAAGACAAGACAAAGACAAGACAAAGACAAGACAAAGACAAGACAAAGACAAGACAAAGACAAGACAAAGACAAGACAAAGACAAGACAAAGACAAGACAAAGACAAAGACAAGACAAGACAAAGAAGCTAGACACCTCATTTGTCCAACGATGGCACGTTACTATTTCCCCTCATCCGTTCCTTTTGCTAGCACGCTGCTTGACCCGTGTAACTTCGGACTGTCGCTAATACATTGTGTGTGTTTGTGTGAGTATGAGGAGGAAGACATGGCTGAACCGATATGGAAAAACTTTGTTTCAAACGGGTATAGGGGGGTATGGGTATAGCGCTCCCACAAGCTGCTGTTAATTTTTTTACTGAACGGACTTCCGCTTTCGGAGATACAGGTTGAAGAGTGCGATCCCACAGTAAATTTCCATATAAATAGGTACTATAATGATTATTAAAATGGGTGCAACATTCTTTGTATTTGCGGGTCTAGATCACTAATGACCAATGCCAAGTTCTTAAGTTTATGTAACACCTATTTTTCCGCAAACGCCTACTGATTTTTACAAACTTGGTTTCAAATGTAGGATACAATACCAGAAATTTCAAAAATCGAATTTGTATTTTATATGCCAAATGCCAAAAGCGAAATACATATAGGTACCAGGCGTAATAAGAATGTAGCAGACTTATTGAGTTATGGAATCATAGCTTGGATATATGAGAAAGGAACGATTGCACCACTAGGTTGATTAAAACAGGTTTTTCAAATTAGTTATAGCATATTGACCGGTTATTTCGTCATTAGAGCAATATTTGTTGAGTAAAGCCATGTCAAGTGATCCTCGAATTTTTCGCAAAATCACCGATCTTCATGAGGTATAATTTATTGTATAGGGATTATGGTGATTAGCTTTTGGTATAAATATTTCGTTACAATTCCTTTTTTTCTTTAAGATATTAACCCTTAAACTTTATTACATGATAAAATTGAAAATTTTGTATCTCAAAAACTACTGAAGATAATTCAATGAATTTTTGCACACTTATGGAATGATATTTGCACTATCTTATAAAAATGTTTTTGGTTTATAATTGTGTAAATAACGGTACTTTGCATCTATTTAAAGTTTTCAGTTGTATTTCTTCTTGTGTTATTCACGCTAAAAATTTTCAAAACTTATGTCAAATTATGCGAAAATCTTTTACCTTCAATAATCTGTATTTATAATTTTTCATTTTTGTTCCTATCGAGAGTTATAGAGGATTTTGTAACTGTGCGCTGTTTCAAAGCATGGCTCATTTTGATGCAACCCGCGAGAACGTACCTATTGGCAATGCCGCACGTCGCAACGTCCTAATGCGCATCGGTTTGAAGGAGCGTATCTCATGTTCAAAAATGGCATCTCTGAGATTAAAGCAAAAAGACAAGCTTTTCTTTATGGATAATTGAAAGTGAATTTTTTCTGAGTAATTTGCATGCTCTTTAGCGTTATTATATTGTTCAAGAGTTATTTAATTTTCTGTCACTCAATACCTCGGGCAAGTGCGCTCGGTTATTGCCAGCCGATGAGCAAAGTTGAGCAGTGGGCATGTTTTAATCTGCGTTAGCATATTTTTCACAAATTGACATACTTCACCACGTTTTATTTTCACTTGGTTCTGTCTAAGAGGTAGATTGTGAATCTTTTCTTAAATCCACATAGCGCCTTTTCAGCCATGCGTCATCGGGTCGTGCGTTAAATTACGCGCTCATTTAATTTGCATCAGTGCGAGTGAGAAAACGTTTTGACGTTTGTTTTTGTTTCGATCGCACTTGGGTGTTTCCCATATAGAGAGAACTGGACGAAATGCTATATTATCTCAAGATATACAATATTTGCTCAAAAAACATTCGATTGATTTATGTTATAAATATGGGTCGATCACACGAATGATGTATTCCGTTAAAAAAAATTCATAAATATGTTCGTCGTATCTTGTTTTTATGGCATCCATGTGGAGCGATAAATTTAAAAATTATATTGGTCAACACATGTGTAGCATATGTCGTAATGGGCGCAAAAAATACAACGAAAATAAATATGGACATGAACAAAACACAATTTTCCTTAAATTTTCGATTTGACATCCAATGTTTATAGTAATGGGTTCCTCTATAACGCGTTTAAAATATAGGAAAATTTACGCGTTTAATTTTTCTTCTTATAGTGTTTGCCAAAGTAATGGAACTGGAATATTCGATGACTCAACAGGTACATGCGGAAAACTGTAACGAGGATTTTGAAATAAAGATCGTTGATGAATAATTGAAATTCGACAAAAATAAATAATATCGTACCAGAACTTCGAGAACCACCAATCAACAGAATTAACAGAAGCAATAGTGATAAAAAAACCCCAACATCGATGCGATTGAACAACAGATTTTACGTAAACTTTTTTCAAAAGACACATCGTTGTTCACTCGGTGAAAATAAAAACGTGAAATAAAATGCTGTTGGCATAAGATTTTCCACTTTCATATAGTAATGTTGTAGACTAAAAAAGAATTTGGATATAACGTAGATGTATTTTGACTAACAAAAGTGTTTTTAAAGATGTTAATCGTTAGTAGCGTTAAATTATAATAATAAAAAATATATTTAACAACTATAATTTTCGTTGTGCACTTCAGTCAAAAAAATTTAACGCATCTCAAAATATCCGGAAAAAAATTACCTTCGATAATTCGTACTGAAAAGTTTGCCCTTTTGCGCTAATCGAGAGATATGGTTTCTTTTAGTCATGCGATGCGCACTTCCTACACGATGCGCTTTCTGACGTAGTGACGTGCGACGTTGCCAATATGAACGTTCTCGCGGGCTGCATCAATGTGGGCCGTGCGTTGAAACAGCGCACTGTTACAAAATCCTCCATAACTCTCGATAGGAACAAAAATGAAAAATTATAAATACAGATTATTGAAGGTGAAAGATTGCCGCATAACTTAACATACGTTTTGAAAATTTTATCGTGAAGAACACAAGAAAAAATACAATTGAAAATTTTAAATAGATGCAAAGTACCGTTATTCACGCAATTATAAAGTAAAAATATTTTTATAAGATAGTGCAAATATCATGCCATAAGTGTGCAAAACTTCATTGAATTATCTTCAGTAGTTTTTGAGATATAAAATTTTCAATTTTATCATGCAATAAAGTTTAAGGGTTAATATCTTAAAGAAAAAAAGGAATTGTAACGAATTATTAATACCAAAAGCTATTCACCATAATCCCTATACAATAAAATATACCTTAAGAAGATCGGTGATTTTGCGAAAAAATCGAGGATCACTTGACATGGCTTTACTCTGTTTAGAATCCTCCCTGTCCTTGATACAAACGGCACTCTCCTTCTTGCACCAGCAGACCATGATGACCAGGCGAAGCCTACATCAGTAACCAGTTCCAATGGCTCGGCTTTTAGGTTCGACTTTGTGCTTTTTAGAGCTTATTTTCTACGGATCACGGACATACGATTGTTTCTTCCATCACGTGGCAATTCTAGAAGAGATTTTTTTCAATAATTTCACAAGCAAGGTTTTGAAAAACCGCTTTCGATTTTACATTGGGAGAGCATTATTTTCGCCGTTGACTGCTTGACTCACAGTATAGCTCAGACAGTGTCTGAATATCTCTGAAGAGAACGTCAATGCAACAGCAAAGTGTTCCAATCATCACTATACCTGTACTCATCTCAAGTATTGTCCGACAAGGCATTTTTGGTCTGCGATTTTGCTTTGATCTTGCATGATATTGCAAGATTACAACTTCGAATTTTTGGCAAAATAACGGGTGAGTCAGAAGTAGCTGGACTAAACTAAAACCCAGGGCAGGTTTTCTTTACAACAAATAAGTTTTATATCTAGTAGTTATTTAAAAAAAAGTAGGACAGCTTATGGTCTATCTTTCTCAAGTGTACCTAAACTTCCTTTACTGCTTCCATCATGGTCTAGGCGACATTGAGATCTGCTCTGTATATCCTTGATTTTAATTATGCTGCTGAAGCAGCTTCCCATAATGCTTCGATTGGTTGAAGTTTCGGTACATTCCGCGGATTATCATCTTTTCGGTCACATTTCACACATTGAGAGTTCAACCAAGCAAAGGTATTAGTTTCAATAGGAGGCTTCAGCCGGATGGTAAACGAGGGGTACGCCTGCTTGGCAAAATATATCTGATGCACAATTTGAAAAATGGAATTTCGAATTACGGAAACAAGTTTTCTGACATGCATGGAGAGTGCTAATCATACACAGAAATTGAAACATGCTAAAATGAGCTCAAATGCTGGTTTGTTATAGTTTCACAATCTATAAAAGTAGGCTTTGAGACACACGCATAAATCAAAGAGGGTCAGCTTCCTTCGTATGCCGCTATCATGACAAAAAATATGTAATTCGACGCCTTTATCCAAGTGAAACAAATGTTGGAAAATACGTTTTATGGCTCACCAAGTCTTCCTCACCAAGGTTCCTGTAGACCCGGGACTACGACACACTTCGACATCTGATGAAAGGTCTAACTAATCAAATAAGAGTCATTTATCCCAAAAAATAATGTGTTTCCAAGTGCTGAGGTTTTATGATATAATGAATATTTGTACTCGTTTGGCATTAACTCGTTAGTCAATTGTAGAGTAATACTGTTAGAGCTGTCCCAAATGTTATTATGAGAATTTGTAGCACTGCCCGTTATGAGTACAAAACAATTTCTGCCACAATATGACACAACCTTTTTAAAATCATCAAAACGCGATGTAATATGTAGCAAATTTACCGAACAATAGACGTATTTCTTGTCTATGCTGTCAACTCAACCCATAACTCAATCAGATTGACAGCAAAAATGTCGTAATTTGTTATGTCAAATATAAGACCTGTGCACTATACGCAAAAATGAATGCACTAGGTATTTCACAAGGAGTGGTCATGCAATTCATGAAAATACAGTCCACAATAACTAGAAGCTATCGAAAACGTTGGATAATGCTCTCCTATTTGTGTTAATTAGGGGCATGGCTAATTGTTGTTTTAATTGCCGCAAGGTTCTACTGTATCGATTTTGTTGGCTATTTTCAACGCTTACAAATTTAAGGCTAAGAGAAACGAAAGCATGGACATGGACATGATCGAAAAGAAATGTGAAGAAACCTTTGCCTTCTGCTAAGTAGGAGTTGGGCGTTGTAC
Source organism: Topomyia yanbarensis (assembly GCF_030247195.1). Taxonomy (NCBI): domain Eukaryota; kingdom Metazoa; phylum Arthropoda; class Insecta; order Diptera; family Culicidae; genus Topomyia; species Topomyia yanbarensis. Next base: position 212,932,742 of record NC_080672.1, on the reverse strand, counting down.
CCAAGTCTACCGCATGATCATTGATAGAACATAACTCATCATCATGCTTTACCGTTAATATGATTATAACGCCAAACTCCTACTCAGCAAAAGGCAAAGGATTCTGCACATTTCCTTTCGATCTTGTCCATATGAGCCTGCTTAGTCCTAGTTTTCCGTTCTGATTAACTCTAGAACACCTATCCGTCTTTCAATTTCATTGCTTTCGTTTCTCTTAGTCTCAAATTTGCCGAAAATAACCAACAAAATCATACAATCATCCATTATGTTAGAGCTTCGGTTGACACAGCGATGGAAAGGTCAATTATGCTCCGTTTACTGACTTATTTTAGTCTTTCCAGCCTTTTGGTTTTCAGCTAGAGGTTAACTTGGGACTCCTATTTCTGCTGCCTTCCACGACGTGAGAGCAGGACTCCAGCGAAACGGCATCCAGGCTGATTTAGTCCAGAGAGAGATAATAGACTGTAATCTACCTCCTAATGGACCACAACCGAGAAAGTTTGTACTACTCGAATGGTATATGACACTAGATCCCAACTAACTTTTCGCAACTAAGTTTCACAACTAACTTTTCAAATGTTTTTGGACAAAAAACTACCAACAAGTAATTTCGACATTTCTTTCGAAAGTTCAATGTAATTGAATGCTTGTTTGTGTTTTAAAAACCCCAAAACAACATGTACGTAATTGTAAATGCCTTAGTCTGGCGGTTCAATGGCTAAAGACTTAGATGACCTTAGAAGTCACTCGGCGTATGCTCGAGCCCCAGCCAGAAGGAACTCTTAGTGATAAGTAGGGTCGCAATACTAACCCTGCAATCGCACTGTAAAATTATGTCAGTACCAAGGTATTGTTTTTGATAGTGAATTATTGAAACTCAACGATAAAGTTGTAATGGACTGTTCATGACACACAACTTGTTCTATGTAGTATGAAAATATTTAGATCAAAATACTATTCTACCGTATAACTAATCTTACTAATTTCAAAGATCTTTCTTGGTCGGTGTCCATACTTACTGGTTGGTGTCCAACTGGACATACTGGCTCATAGTACCAGTGCATTACTTGCGGTATAAATTAGTTTCATTAACATTTTGTCTATATAATATGATAATAAGATGGTAATAATATATACCCTGATCAGGAGGTAAGAATTTCCTATCACTGGTTCCAATAGCTAGTCTGTTCTGTCGAGTCTCGACCTAGATAGACGCTTTGTGTTAGTGGAAGTAGTTCTTCAGCTCTAAACGTTGGGATTTCACTTAGATATCCGTTGAAATAACTGTTCAAGTTACGTATCGAAATTTGGCACTAGAATTTTTTTTACGATTTTGAATATAACCATATTTCGCATATTTCAAAAAACCAAACCTCATATTCGTGGATTCAATACTTTTTGGTCTATCAACTATTACTTGAAAGGAATCGTTATGTTAAAAAACGTGGTATTTTGAAAACCGTGCAAAAATTTAGGCAAAAAATTCCCATGAAAAACAGGTAACGCGCTATAGGATTTTAGGAAAAATCCGCCCATGTGCCAGCGGTGAATAATCATTAGATTTGAGCAAACTGATTGCTAGCATATATTCATAGCATAAAGCTCAAAAGAAATATAGTACGTAGTTTTCGAAACGAAATCATTCTTTTATCATAATTTATTATAAGGGTGCAATATTTTGGCGCTTCTTGTAGCTAGTATGAGTAATTTAATTTTTTTATAAATTTATAGTATGAATTGGAAAGAAATCGGCAATCGAAGCTTTTTAGTAGATTTCTCCACAAACGAAGCTTTATCTGTTAGTTCTAAAATACAAACAGGGCAACTATCAATGATGTAACGCAAAATTTTCATTTCATTTGCCCCCTCCCAATTATCAGGGTCATTGGTTATTTCCTTGGTAAAAAAGTCACGAATAAGATGTCCAATATTTTTTTCTTCGGTAGAAATACATTTGGTATGTCTCAGGTTACTTTTTTCCACCAAATTTCACAAAATGGTGAAATTTTTCATTGTCCCTCCCTCAATACAAGTGTGACATGATTTGTAAATAGCCCCTACACCAAGCTTTCGGGTAGTACTACAGTTAACTCTCTCTATGTCGATATTCTCTATGTCGATATTTTTCTCTATCTCGATTATTTCGTAAGTCCCTTCAGATCGCATGTATTAAAACTCCTCTATGTCGATATTTTCTCTATCTCGATATCTCCCTATCTCGATGTACCTAGCTTTATATTTGCCTGCATTATTCTCTCTCTATGTCGATGTATTTTTTTTCTCTCGGGGCATCACAAAGCATATACATAATGAAATAAAAATTGGCGATCAGGGCGCTAAGTCCTATTCTGCATGTAGGGGCATTAAAGACATGATTTGAAGTAAAGGAGATATTCAACATGTTTTCCTACGAGACTTTCATCTTAATCTGCATATATTGAGGTTGTCTAGAAATTATGCATTTTTAGGTTCAAAATTTTAACTTTAACGTGCTATAAAAATATTTAAAATGCAGCCATCTGTAGCACGGAAATCATTCTTTCGTGATCAAAACAATTTCAATTAGGGGAACATGGAGAGACTTGACCAAGCGCAGAATTCTATTATTGGCTATGACGTGTTCTATTAGAGCCTTAAAAAAAATTCAAAAATATTTTTGTACTAGTTTCGGTACGTCAAGGTAATTTTAAAAGTTTTGAATGAAAAATGCTTTCCTTGTAGAAAAGAATCCGTATTCAATAAATTTGCGTTAAATGATGTAATTTTGTATCAAACATTGTATGGACATATCTACTCGCCTAATAATTACTTCTAAAGTACTCATATATAATTTTATACTTTATGAACTAGTGAAATGATTTTACATAAATCGGAACATTGAAATAGTTATTACTAAAATTTGCACGGGATTGAACGCAATAACTAATGTTGGGGAGACTTGACCAAGATTTTATGGGGAGACATGACCAAGTGGCAATCAGCCGAAGAAAGATAAAATTTTTCTGATATTTACTATGCTGTCGTACCTGCTGTTAGTGTTAATCACATCACAAAAAATCCCACATCAAACACAGTCTATATATTTTTGTACTAGTAAACAAAGTTAGTAGTAATATGGCTGATTTCGTGACGTGTTAATATGCAATGTAAGCAGTACAGTTAATCCTTAAAAGGAAATACATTAAATACATTCGAAATTTATGAAATTCAACCCTTTTATATTTTTTACTGCTACCTAATGACCTCGACAATATGGAAAAAAGGATTACAGTATTATTTATATCATTATTTTTTGTTCTGATTTTTCAAAATTCTCTTGGTCGTCTCCCCAGGCCTTGGTCAAGTCTCCCCGCAGTGGGGAGACTTTACCAAAAAAAAACGATCTCAGACAAACTTTTATAACTTTTGAAAAAGTAAAGTAAAAATTCCGCAAAAAATTTGAACACGAATAATACCTTTTACATTATATCTCAATGACTTTGGAAGGATTGAAAACTTTTTTAGAGATTTATGCAAATTTAGCTGAAAACCTGGTCAAGTCTCCCCATGTTCCTCTACATGTGGGGCAGAATGATAAACTGCAAATAAGGGATTCCTTCTCAAACAGCAACCTTGATGTTTTGCAGTGCGAGTGCACTTTACCTCGTCGTCTACTACCCTACTCCCCCCAATACGAGCATCTATCTTTATTTCCCGGCATGCATTATGATGTCCTGAAGGAAAAGTTGTCTCAAAGAAAATCATTGTGTTCTATATGTCGATCTCTCCGTATGTCGATGGTCCCTTCAATATCGACATAGAGAGAGTTAACTGTAATTTAGCACAATCCCTGTGCTTTCTACTGCGCAGAACAAGCGACGATATAATGCGTGCGACGGGAAAAATTTAAAAACGCTGTTATCAAGTTTTCCAAATCAAGTTTTACTTGCTACCATTAGTTTCCTCGGATTCTTACGAATCCATTGGTATACTATACTTGGGTAGTTTTATGGGAAAAGCGAGAGAAAAAGCGGGTTGAAGAAATCATTCATTTCATTCGCGTGCACGCATACATTCATATGAGTATCGTATATGCGTATTATATTGATATCCTCAATTCTGCAGATAAGAAGAAAAAGAAGCCCGACGGGGGCCTTAATATTTAAAATTGGCACTAGCTCTAATTATTCATTTACAACTTATTTCGGAACACATAAAAGGCATACTTTTACAGAAAGAAATTTTACTGTCGAATTTCTATCTCAAAAATTAAAAGAATTCCTTTTGCCAAATATTTTAAACGGAATCATGACAACTGAACCAGTAATGGGTTTAATTCAAGAAATTTATAAAAATACCTATGATCCAACTAGAATGAAAGCCAGATTCTCTCAAAGAATGGTTGAAGATATAATTGATGAAAATGAGCAAATTCGACACATTAGAAAAACTCATGAATATGCACATAGAAATGCTGTCGAAAATATTGGGCAATTATTAAAAATATGTTATTTTCCAAAAATGAATAAAAAAGTTAGGCAGTTTATAAAAAATTGTGAGATTTGCAAAATTGAAAAATATGATCGAAAACCACAAAAAGATCTTCCAGTAAAAACACCTATCCCAAATTATCCAGGTGAAATTATACACATCGATATTTTTGTTTATAATCAAAACAATTCATTTTTGACATCAATTGATAAGTTATCTAAATTTTTGAAAGTTAAACCAATTAAATCAAGATCAATCGTTGACATACAAGGCCCACTAGTTGATTTGTTATATGATTGGGATGTACCCAGTATGATAGTAATTGATAATGAGAGAACTTTTACATCAGAAATCATTGAGCAACAAATAAAAAATTTAGGAATACAAATTTTTAAAACTCCTGTGAATCATTCCGAAACAAATGGACAAGTTGAAAGAGCACATTCAACTATTCGAGAAATATTGAGATGCTCAAGAAATACAAATTCAGATTTACCAATTAACGATGCAATACAAATTGCAGTACATAAATATAACAATAGTATTCATTCATTTACTAAAGATACTCCAAAAAATCTATATACAGGTATTAATAGTGATAATTTAAGCATACCAGATTTCGCAAGACAAAAACAAAAAAAATTAGATAGAGTAATCGAACTGTATCATAAAAAAGATAATAAGATTAGTGAACCAATGTATATTGATTTTCCAGAATCAAGTTTCGCCTATGAAAAAAATAATTCAATTTCAAAAAGAGAACCACGATATAAAAAAATCCAAATAAGAGAGAACCACAGAACTTTTATTATAGATACAAATGGAAGAAAAATACATAAATCAAATTTAAGAAAATTGTTCAAAACTGATTAACTTTTTATTACATTTCAGATTGTTCGTCTCAATAGCACAAGCTGCTATCAAAATTCATGATTTAAATAGAAATCCAATAGCCATTGTACCACTAGGACAAGCAACAATCAATTTAGGATATATAAGGATTATAAATCCAATTGAAATCCAACATTTTAAATCAATAATAGATACCTTTTCCATATTTTTGAACAACAGAACAATCAATAGTCCATTATATAAATTATTGCAAACTAAACATTATTTCCTGTATCAAACCTATTTAAAAATTTGTCCTGAAGAAAAACGTTTTAAACGATGGAACAGTATAGGTACTGCTTTAAAATGGATAGCAGGTACGCCAGATGCGGAAGATTTACGAATTATAAATAATACAATGAATAATGTTATTGAAGAAAATAATCGACAAGTTCTCATCAATGCAGCCATCAATTCCAGAATACAACATACAATGCAGCTCGCAAATCATCTTTTGGAATTGGATAACAAATCTCAACAACAGCATGTCATCGAAATAAACCTTCTTACTGCCATATTAAACATCGATACCGTCCAACGTTATATTGAGATGATTGAAGATGCTATATTATTAGCTAAACATGGAATACCAAGCAGCAGAATTTTAAATACTAAGGATTTTGAAAAGATCAGAAAATATTTGGAAGAGCATAAAATTACTGTAAAATCGTTCGAGCAATTATTATCAAGATCAAATGCTCAGGTTTCAATGAACTCAACTCATGTTATATATATGATTAAAGTCCCCCAACTATCTGAGCAGACCTACGATTACGAATATATTGATTCAGTTGTCCAAAATCAAAAACAAGTGCTGGTTAGATCCAATTATATTCTTACCAATGGAACACATATCTACGAATCAACCGAAAAATGCGCAAATGAACTCGACAATTATATTTGCGAATCTAATAATTTTAAATCCCCGAATGAATGTATTTCTAATTTGGTACGGATCAAGCATGCCAACTGTTCTTACGAGAAAACGTATTCAAAAGGAATCATCAAAAGAATTAATGATGACTGGATACTGTTAAATAATGTGAATGTGACACTTAAATCTAATTGCAGCAATGTCACTCAACAACTGAATGGATCATATCTAATTCAGTTCGAAAAATGTGAACTAGAATTAGATAACAGTCGCTATACCAATTTGGTAATGGAAGTTAGTAGTAAATCATACAGACCAACTACTGGATTAACTGTCTTCGAAACAAATTTAGTGGATATACCACCACCAGAATTTTTGGGAAACTTGACATTGAAGCATAGAAAGATACTACAACATGTCTATTTACAAAATGATTCCTTCAAATGGAAACTTAACATAATAGGATCATTCAGTATTGGAATATTGGTTATTTCTATGGCAATTATTACCGTGTACATACTATCATGGATATATAATAAAACAACCGTAGATGTCAATGTATCACCATCCGCCCCAATTGAGATACCTACTCCAAAAGTTTCATCGAATTTCTCCACTTCAGAGACTCTTCCAAATTCACCATTTCCAGATTTGTCTATCGAAAGATTCAAGGAACTCAATCAGTACATCAATATGCCGGTATCAGAAAGAAGCATTAAAAACTTTGATGGCAAAGTTATTTAAGAAGGGAGGAGTTAGCTGGTTCACACGCATCGTTCCCAGACGACAACATGCGATAATTAACTAGAAGCAGGGCTAGACGACAACATGCGCGCTCTAAGGAAAACAGTAACAACAACAGGTGTTCTGAGAAGCGCAGCTGGTTGCATCGCCTGGCTGAAGTTATATATAGGCCGTTAGGGAACATTATTGTTCAGTTCCAGTGAGACTATCAAATAAGTTAGTAGTGAATACATTTTTTAAAATTTAAAATTATATAATAAGTTTTTAACTGAGCCAAAGAATGCCCTTCGCAAGGGTCGTTAGAGGCGTTATCGTCAGTTGGCAAGAGAGCGAATGGGTTTTCGGAGATACGTGGAACAGCTCTTTTAAGCATTTCTGCGTAAGAGCGTCTGGAGCGATCTTTGGCGGATCGCTTCAGTTTATCCGCGCGAAGTTTGTACTTTGGGCATGTCAAAAGTGCATGCGGATTCTCCCCACAGTAAACACACTACTGCAAGTATCATCCGCATGGCGTTCCCCACATTTACCGCACCGTTGCTTGTTGCTACAGTAGGTGGCCATGTGACCTAGCTGCTTGCAATTGGAACAATTCATGACCCGCGGTACACACAGGCGTACAGGTAGACGAGCTCCTCCCACTTCAACGTAGCTCGGAAGTGCAGATCCGGCGAAGGTTACGCGAAACGAGTCTGATGGATAGTAATTCCCATCTTCGATGGACTTTGAGTGCAATTACTTGCACTCCAAAATCTTAACTGATTGAATGTTAGGGTCCTTAAAGCGGCCAGCCCCATCATTCATCAGATCATCGACAGTTAGACCCGCATCACTTACCACACCGTCGATCTCCACATCACGAGAAGGGATGTAGACGCGATACTCCAGCGTAAAGAGGCTATTGCTAACGATATCATTGGCCTGTTTCAAGTCAGTAACGACTACGCGCAGTTTATCTGACTGAACCTTTTTAATCTCGGTTACGGCCGAGTAACGTTTTGTCAGCTCCCGTGCAACAGTTATGCTGTTTAACGGTTTATTTTTGGGCCGAAAGTATACCACCCAAGGACCCGCGGATCCATCCTGGTAAACCTTGACTCGGGGGGGCTGTGAGACATTGGGGGAAAGTGGGGGAAGTGGATCGACCATAACATTATCTGTCTCAGTATCAGATATACGTTCTTCTTCTTCATAATATTCGTCTTTGGAGGGTGATCCTTCTGTTTGTTCCATTTTGTTGCGGGAGCAACACGCTCGACCGCACTATTTAATTTAAATCAAAATAAAAAATCAAAAACAATAATAAAAAATCGATAAGAAAAGTAAAAAACGAAACACTTCACCAGTTGGTTCCTGACGAGCTGGTAGGTGAATTGATCCTTCGTTTGTTTTATCCATCACCCGCGTGACCTTCACACAGTAGAGAGCTGATATAGCTCGTCTAAACAAAGCCGTCTTTCAGGCAAGAAAACTGTTTAGTAACGCACTTCACTGCACTACCTTCACCGATATCGCAGGTAATCACTCGCGGGACTGTTTATTAGTAATGCTTTACTGCAGCCTCTGCCACAGCAAGCACCTTCGTACTACCGAAAAAACTAAACCACACCGGAGAGAACAAAAAGCACTTGTTTGTCGGAACACGTTCGGTTACGAATAGGAATATTCTTTGTTTGGGGGCCATTCATAAACAATGTTGTTCGTTTTTATCCCTGATCCGCTGATACGTCTAAAATTCATTTTTAGTTTTTATCTCGTTAAGTGACGCTCTTCCCCTATAGTCAGTATTCGATATCATTTATGAATGGTCCCCTGGTGATATATTTAGAGCAGACAATCCAATGAAAAATAGGATTGACAGGATTTTAGTGCGCTCTTGGCGCCTTGTGTCACATCTTCATGTTTGTTATACATACTGAGAATACCAAAGCATGTGATGTGATGACCGGAAGATTAGAGAAGCAACTTCTCCCCTTCCCCCCAAGGACATTGCTTCGTTGATGACAAAAGTAAACTCTCTCTCAATCACTTGCCATGCCTCTAGGTAGAATTCCTTTGGCAAGCCATCGTTGCCGGGTGATTTCCGTGAGCTGCTCGATTTGATTGCTTGTAGAATTTCGCCTGAAGAAGTTGCATTATTACTCGCTGATTGTCCTCTTGCACACTCTGGTGTATCGCATTTGGATCTCGTATTGTATCATCTCCATTCTGCAGTATATTAATCGAGGATTCGGTTCGTCGGCTCCTCTGGCTTGCTATGTGAAAAATTGATGTGTTTTTTCCTGCTATGTATATTTCGTCCCAACACCGCGTGCGATGTGCATAGCTACGTTGTAAAGAGAGCATCCGTCCTTTAATGTGATGGATTGTTTCCCGTTGACAGGGATCGCCATAATACCGATCATATGCTGAACGAAGTATGGCGGAGTACAATTCCATTGTATCATAGAATGGGCGCCTTTGAATGGACGATTTCCATTTTAGGAAGGAGATCGGTTTAGGTTTCACGAATTGAATCCACCAGTCTATCCAAGTACGATAATTTCGTCGATGCCTTGTCTAGTATCCCCATTTCACGTGCAGTTCCTCAATGACCGCTGGATCATCAACCAGGCTTGGATGCATACGCCATATTCCCCGACCAGGTGGATTTCTAAGTGTAGGAAGAACAGTGCGAATTATGTATGCTTTGTGGTCTGAAAAAGGCATTGCAGCAAAATTTGCGGTTCGAATCCATCCTCGCATATTCGGTGTGACAAGAATCCTATCTATCCTAGAGGCAGAGTCCGATCTGATAAAGGAGAATTCAACATGTTGACGGTTTGAAAGCTCCCAGCTGTCGTCCACACATGAGGCAGTCATGAATCGTTTTAGCATTGGACTATGCGCGTTTGAACCAGTAGCATCTTTTTGGTTCACTACCGAATTGAAATCACCACCAATGATGACAGTGTTCGTAGCATTATAGAAGTAGTATGGTAAAACTGTGTTGTAGAAATTTTCCCTTGCGTTGCGATTTTGAGTTCCCGATGCTGCGTACACATTAATGAAAGTTACGCCATTGATCCGTGCACTGATTAACCTTGAATCCATGCTTCTGTCTACATGGGTGAAGGTGAGAAAACTTCGTGCACAAAAGTTCCTCTTTTGTGCTCGTCTTTATTTTAAAATGATGAAGCCTGGTATGTTGAGACGTATCGTTGCAACTTCTTGCAGGAATATTATTTCAAGTTCAGCGGATCGGATGAATGAATTCAGGGCATCGAGCTTTGTCCCATTTGTCACTGCGTTCATGTTGATGCTGCGTACACATTAATGAAAGTTACGCCATTGATCCGTGCACTGATTAACCTTGAATCCATGCTTCTGTCTACATGGGTGAAGGTGAGAAAACTTCGTGCTGTAATCGCTGTTCCTCTTTTGTGCTCGTCTTTATTTTAAAATGATGAAGCCTGGTATGTTGAGACGTATCGTTGCAACTTCTTGCAGGAATATGATTTCAAGTTCAGCGGATCGGATGAATGAATTCAGGGCGTCGAGCTTTGTCCCATTTGTCACTGCGTTCATGTTGATGCTGCGTACACATTAATAAAAGTTACGCCATTGATCCGTGCACCGATTAACCTTGAATCCATGCTTCTGTCTACATGGGTGAAGGTGAGAAAACTTCGTGCTGCAATCGCTGTTCCTCTTTTGTGCTCGTCTTTATTGTAAAATGATGAAGCCTGGTATGTTGAGACGTATCGTTGCAACTTCTTGCAGGAATATGATTTCAAGTTCAGCGGATCGGATGAATGAATTCAGGGCGTCGAGCTTTGTCCCATTTGTCACTGCGTTCATGTTGATGCTGCGTACACATTAATGAAAGTTACGCCATTGATCCGTGCACTGATTAACCTTGAATCCATGCTTCTGTCTACATGGGTGAAGGTGAGAAAACTTCGTGCTGCAATCGCTGTTCCTCTTTTGTGCTCGTCTTTATTGTAAAATGATGAAGCCTGGTATGTTGAGATGTATCGTTGCAACTTCTTGCAGGAATATGATTTCAAGTTCAGCGGATCGGATGAATGAATTGAGGGCGTCGAGCTTTGTCCCATTTGTCACTGCGTTCATGTTGATTGTAGCAATCTTGTAGCTCCTCATATCAGCCATTTGATCGTTGAGAAGGCGGCTCGTTGACATGTTTGCACCACTAGCTGAGCGTTGTCACGATAGCTGCAACACGAAAACCAGTGGAGCAGCTTGAGCAGGCGTCTGGGAAAATTAAAATCTTTCTGGGGATGGCAGTATCATATGTTGCTTCAGCGGGACATTTACTGTCCAGAATGCTTACCGAGGAAGCTGGAAACGCGGCTGGCATATTCGTTTTATGTAGAGTTTCCTGACAGCTGGCGGCCGCTTGCAGATACAATGTAAGGTTTCCCCGGCAGGACGGGTAGCTGATGGGTGCCGTTGCGGATACGCCGTGAGCTGGGAGACGTAGAAGGAGGGAAGCGAAAGTCGCTACTTGCACATCCGTCTTGTTGATGCAGTGTTGAGACGAAGAGCTAGTCAAAATTTGTCCGACGCCGGATATTTGATATTTGTTGAGTTTAACTGCAGTAACGAAACGCTGCAGGCTGCATTTTTTTGTTTCGCCGACACGACGAATGGCAGCAGGGTTCAGCTGCAGCGGGTAATCCTGGGAACGGTGGAAACTTGCTAAAGGTGGTAGTATCATGTGTTGCTTCGACGGGACATATACTGTCCAAAATGCTTACCGTGGAAGCTGGCGACGCGGCTGACATTTTCGTTTTATGCAGGGTGCCATCACAGCCGGCGGACGCTTGCGTACGTTTTCCCCGATTGGACAAATAGCCGCTGGGTGTCGTTACGATGACGCGGTGAGTATGGAGAGATGGAAACAGGGAATCGAAAGATGCTTCTTTCACATCCAGTTTGTTGCTGCTGAAGACGGCGAAGCTAGTCGAATTTTACCTGACGCCGAGCGCTTGCGTAATCATTTTATTGTTACGAGACGGATAGTTGTGAGTGCAGTGAAGTAACACTGTATTCTGCATTTGCTTATGTTTCGCCGACACGACGAATAGCAGCAGGGCTTAGCGGCAGCGGGGGAAGCTGGGAATGGTGAAAACTTGCTGAGGGTGGTAGTGTCATTTGTTGCTTCGGCGGGGCATATACTGCCCAAGATGCTTACCAGGACAGCCAAAATTTCTGTTTCCAGATACAATTTGTTGTTTCGGTGTTGAGACGCATAGCAGGTCGATTTTTCATCAAAACTGTGAATGAGTGCAGCTGCATTTCATTGTTGAACCGACGGGGCAGGTCAGAGGATTGCACTGTAATGTCTTTTCTGCTGCGCAGGCAGGGTGAGGAAATGCAGGACACAAAAACGTCGACAGCAGCTGATAATGATCGAAGTTTGCGAGGCAGTTGACAACGGTTCATCGGTGGCGGGAGCAGGTAATAATTTTTTTTTTCTTGTTATGATAAGATCGGTGAGCACCGGGGACAGCAGCAGAGGCACACGCGAGGAAGAAACAGTTGGCACATTCATTTGTTTGTTGTTGCTGTGTTGAGGCTGGTTCAGGGTAGTTTTTCTATTTACTGTTTGTTGCGCGAAGTCGATCGTGTGTGATGTGGATCTAGCCGTGTGTCATTCCGGGACGGTCTTTTTTCGTTGTTTCTTCTTTCATTTTCGAGAGGCGATGCTGATCTTTTTGAACTCACTGTGCTGGTTTAGATTTTGTCTGCAGTCGGATCGTCGCTTTCGTCTGTGAAGCCGGCAAGTGGACTCGTAACGTTCACGATTTGACAATCGTTTGCAGCTTGGGATGTACTGGTTGTTTCTGTTTGTTGCTGATTTCTGTTCTCATGTGTGCTTTGGAATGGCTTGGCCACCATAGCGGTATCACTTCCAGCCAACGAGATATTTGACCCGTGGTGAAATATCTCGTTGGCTTTTTAAGCCAATAGTGTTTGGTTGACGAAAAGTCTGCTGCGAAAGTGACCGACCGTCGCCGGTTTTCACGATCTCGGCCAGTGTTAAACGACCACTGACGCTCGGCTTCAGAGATTTTGCATACTCAGAACACTTTTGAGCATAGTGAACACGTCGGTTGCAATGTTTGCATGTGGCGACTTGACCTTTGTAGGTTATAAGTCATAGTCGTGTCCACCATCACATACGACGGTATCGGTTTTGCAAGTTTCATGCGCATTATTCTCACTCCATTTGGTACACCAGGAAAAAAATCTTCCCAGACTTCATCGCGGATTGAGATAGTTTCACCATACTCATGCATCTGGTATGCTAGCTGTCTGTTACTTGTGCTCGGGCGGAGGTCATGAACTCTAACCTCAATAGATCCATCTTCCATTGACAGTGGATTGCTGTAGGATTTTCCATCGTGTTCTAGCATGTGTTTCATGATGTGCTCTTGTACAATGTCCTGTGATGTTTGAGCGGAATCGGTGCACAAAAAATAGTCAATCGCTAAACAGAGTAAATGGAGATGTAGTACTAGAGCAACAGCAGTTAGGTGTAGCCAAACGTTCCGTGTTCAAAAAAACAGTCATAGGAGTGTGTGAATGTATGCAGTTAACGACAACAGTGTCAATGATACCGTATGGAGTTTGAGTTCCCACAGCTACTCAACAAACGAACGTTGAAGTTTGCTTTCCAGCCTACCAGACTAAATCCACTCAGCCACAACCAAAACGATTTGCTCGTTAAGTAGCCGTTTGGGCGGCAATGGAGATCACAAATATGTATGGTGCTGTTGTTACGGAACCACAATGTGTACCGGATTGTCTTCAGACTTTGTTCTACGTTTATCAACTAACCGTTTGGGCAGTAGAAGACACGAAAAGAACTATCGCATGAATCAATCGATATAACAAGGTCTATCTATAGGTGTACTCACAGTTACCTTCTACTCAATACGCAATGTATTCGCTTAGTGGGTTCCTTCACACCAACACAGCAACAACAACACAGCAGCAACAGCAAGCCAAGGCTTGGTTAAAAATTATAGCACAACAATAGACTCTTCTTGAACACGAATGCGGTGGCATATATATTTTATTTTGCAATTAGTGGTCATTCAGACCCTTCTCCACCACAAACTCCACTCAGCTATTAACAAACACGTTATCACTGATCTAAATTACACTTAATCAAGAATAAAATAACTAAAAAACACTATTATTTCGAAGTTAGTCGCGGACTGTCAACCAGAAACAACAATGTTGCCATACGGATTGTCTTGTCTAGTTGTCTTCAAAATACGTGTGCACACGACTACAGTTTGTTGTCAACTGAGAATTAATTGTTGGATATGTGTATAATGGACCCGGTTCCATAATGCGCATATTCGACCCTGGGTCCATAATAGGAAAAACGGGTACATTATAGGGATATAGATATCAGTTCGAAATATCGAATTTTACTAAAGGAATCAAGTTGAAATGCTTTAAATTTGCATTATATTGTTCGAAAGACTTGGTATCATCAATTGATAGAATATTACATTAAAAGTACAACTGGATTTATCCAAATTCTTTGAAATTATTAGCACCGTCTACTGCGGGGTCCATTGCAAGCACATTAACCCTATTTAAATGTTCAAATGTTTTCAATTTAAATAAATGCCTTCACTTTCACACACTCTGGCTTTTTCAAAATTTCGAAAAATTCGAAAATTTGTTTAACGTTCTTACACATATAAGATAAAAATGTAATACAAAATCCCGGTGGACATTTTACATCTCCTTTCCCCGTCTTCGTGGACAAGCGTGGACTTTCTCTTGACCTCTCTACACCCCTAAATGGTCGACGGGGTATATGGATAGCCCCAATCGGAATCAAAGTATGTGCCATCTGATAACATTGATTCTTCGGAAAGTCCTGATTTTAATTTGGCTTTGTTTCTGAATGCCGTAATATTCAATATTCATTCATGCTCCAAAAGATTTTCAATTACAACTTAATTTAGGCTAATCGTTGAAAGTCCACCGAGAATGTTTAATTTAGGCTGTGAACCATTTGGCGATTTTTTGTAAACTTTAGTTAAAATAGGTTAAAATTTGACAGTTCGAAAGTTATTTTCTTTTAAATGGAAAAAATTAACCGAGAGCTAACCATTTGAAAAGTTGACATATGGATAGTTATTTAGAATTGACAGCTGCGATGACCACAAGTTGGTAGATATGTGAACATTTGTCTTTTTTTTTTTTTTTTTTGAGGTCGCTAGCCGTGCATTGAAGAATGCCTAAAACTCTGAACTAGGCCCCGTCGAGTCCAGTCCGTCATCTGTCCGTCTCGTCCTGTCGTGTCTGGGGCTTCCAGGTTACATGCATTCACCAGACGAGACTAGCTTATGTCAGCTTAATTGCGCACTGGCTTCGTAGAATCGAGGCAATTATCGAAATGATAGATCCTACGAGTGAATGCACTTGGCCCAGTCACCTATCGAGCATTTGTATATTTGCGTGTGTGAATGTTTACGTGTGTATGGGAAGTGTTGCATGTTGAGATATGTGTGTTACCTGTAAATGATATGTTAATGCAAATATGCATGATGTTAAAATAAGACATGTGTAATATGCTACTTACAGTTTGTTGTTCGTTCCTACTTATCTGATTCAATTGAGTATGAAAGTACATCTCAATTTTTCTAAAACCTGGCGACGTCTGATGGCAGCGAATAGTCATTGTTGACAGCAATGTTGCCCTTTTATGTTAAATTATCTCGGAGAAGTCATCAGAGGAATATGACGCATGAGATCGAAAATAAATAAAATAAAATAAAGAGTATAGTTAATACTGTTACTGAATATTAATTGAACAACACATGTACCATGCAATAAAACTACTTGGAATCGTCCAAATGCCGGAAAATGATACATATATACACACACATATACACATATATATATATATATATATATATATATATATATATATATATATATATATATATATATATATATATATATATATATATATATATATATATATATATATATATATATATATATATATATATATATATATATATATATATATATATATATATATATATATATATATATATATATATATATATATATATATATATATATATATATATATATATATATATATATATATATATATATATATATATATATATATATATATATATATATATATATATATATATATATATATATATATATATATATATATATATATATATATATATATATATATATATATATATATATATATATATATATATATATATATATATATATATATATATATATATATATATATATATATATATATATATATATATATATATATATATATATATATATATATATATATATATATATATATATATATATATATATATATATATATATATATATATATATATATATATATATATATATACAGGGTGTTTGGTTCATGGTTAAGAATCTCTCGGGTGGTAATAGACTGCCGTATTTGGAGAAAAAAATTGTTCTACACATACCATCAAATCTCAACCGTTACAGAGTTATTGAACTTTTTGTGTAAAAAACTTATTTGTCTTAAAATACCTCTAACATTAAAAGTATACTTTGTACTTTAAATGTTTTAGTTCCATTCGAAAGGTGAGAAAATTTCGCATTGAGTGATATCCCCACATGTTTCAGCTAATGAGTTTAAATAGACTTTTCAAAGTAATTTATTGAAAATTAAACAATTTTAATCGATTTTTCGTTCATTTATTGAAAATCCTAATAGTTAACCTCATCATTTTAATAATTCAGATTGTTAGTCTTGATGAGCTGCTTAATTTGTTCTTTGACATGATACACTTACCTTTTCTTATTTTCACGATTTTTGGTTATTCAACTTGGATATTTTTATCTCATTTTCACTAGTACCACCTCTAATTGAAAAATTATGGCACTTATTGTACTTTTTTTCTTTTTGTTCGAAAACCAGGAAAATTCTACAGTGAAAAATGTATTAATACCTTTCAGTTAAGTGAATTTAGTATTCTTTTAAAAGTAAATTAGTTTAAAGTTAGTGCTATTATTAGCATTTTCGTTAATTTTCTTTAAATAGTAAATAATAAACATCACCATTATTATCATGGAAATAATGCATCTCAGCAAGTTCTACAGTTCTTTCTTTGACTTCATTCAATTATATCTTTTGGTTTCGACGCAAAATCGTTTTTATCCCATCGTTTCATATGCAAAAATAACGATTTCGAACCCACTACATTTGTGCGAGCTCATGCTGTGTTAACTATTAAATAGCAGCAAAATCAAAAGAGATATAGACAAAAGATCAAATAAAAAGTAAAGTTATAGAGAACATTAAGGGGCATCAAATGAACAATAGTTACGATAAATTTTGTTGATTAATAATTAGAATAATTAAAAACTCCAAAAAACACAAATTTTGAGTTATTTCGTTAGTAAAAATTCATTTAGTACACTTAACTAAAAGATATTTGTACATACACTGATAGGACATTTTCTCATCTTTCTAATTAAATCTTGTAAATAATGATATAAAGCATATTTTTTAGATTAGAGTCTTTTAAGCACTTGAAAGTCGTTTACAGGAAAAGTATAGTAATGAAATTACAAAGAAATGAGAAGAGATAGAAATATGACGTCCAAGAACAAATTATGAACTGTCCTAAAACCCAACTTTTGGATAATGGATATTGCTATAATCATACTTCATTATTTCGAGAAAATTAGCAAAAACCTCCTCAAAAACACAAACTTTTAACTACTTTACAGCTAAAAGGTAATTAAAACTAATTACTTAAAAGATACGAGAACACCATTCAATAGGAAATTTTCTCACCTTTTGAATGGAACTGAAATATTTAAAATACAAAGTATACTTTTAAAGTTAGAGGTATTTTAAGACCAATAAGTTTTTTACACAAAAACTTCAATAACTCTGTAACGGTTGAGATTTGATGGTATGTGCAGAACAATTTTTTTCTCCAAATATGGCAGTCTATCACCCCCCGAGAGATTCTTAACCATGAACCAAACACCCTGTATATATATATATATATATATATATATATATATATATATATATATATATATATATATATATATATATATATATATATATATATATATATATATATATATATATATATATATATATATATATATATATATATATATATATATATATATATATATATATATATATATATATATATATATATATATATATATATATATATATATATATATATATATATATATATATATATATATATATATATATATATATATATATATATATATATATATATATATATATATATATATATATATATATATATATATATATATATATATATATATATATATATATATATATATATATATATATATATATATATATATATATATATATATATATATATATATATATATATATATATATATATATATATATATATATATATATATATATATATATATATATATATATATATATATATATATATATATATATATATATATATATATATATATATATATATATATATATATATATATATATATATATATATATATATATATATATATATATATATATATTATATATATATATATATATATATATATATATATATATATATATATATATATATATATATATATATATATATATATATATATATATATATATATATATATATATATATATATATATATATATATATATATATATATATATATATATATATATATATATATATATATATATATATATATATATATATATATATATATATATATATATATATATATATATATATATATATATATATATATATATATATATATATATATATATATATATATATATATATATATATATATATATATATATATATATATATATATATATATATATATATATATATATATACAGGGTGTTTGGTTCATGGTTAAGAATCTCTCGGGGTGTGATAGACTGCCATATTTGCAGAAAA